>NC_066514.1:5359685-5578373 GCF_024679095.1 Eriocheir sinensis
CGCCTGAAATCCGAAGTCAGAGGACAATTATCTGCTTCCGGCTGGACGAGCTGCTGACTGAGCACGACTCCGCCGAGATCCAGAGCGAGCTGGAGAGGACACACGACTAGGCGAAGGTAGACTCGGTCTACAAGTTTCCGGGGGCCCAGACGATCAAGACTGCCTTCCGGGATAGTGCCATGGCACAGAAGGCGGTGGAGCAGGGCCTTCGTCTCTTCGCTCTCTCCATCACTCCGGACCATATCCGGAGAGAAACATACACTCCTCTACAGGCGTGCCACAGATGCCAGAAGGTAGAGGACCATGCGTCCTCCAGCTGCCCTCTCCCACCAAACGAATTCAGGTGCTCTGAATGCGGTGGCCCGCACTCCTTCCGAGAGTGCAGGGCGGAGACCAAGAAATGCCCGAACTGCGAGGGGACGCACAGTGCCCGGGCTATGCGGTGCCCGGTCCGCAAGGCGGCTCTGAAGGCTAAGGAGCAAGAGCGCCGTCGGGCAAATGAGGACGCCCCCGCTTACGCGCAGGCCGCCCAGTCCCTCCCCCCTGCATCCTCCCCTCCCCCCCAACAGACCTCTTCCTTCGATATGGCGGAGTTTTATGCGTTTTCAACGCGCACCTCCTCAACTGCGGCAACCCTGGCTCCTTTCAGGAGGCCTTCACCGAGGGGCTGCGCCTGAACGGCCTCCCTGACGTCCGCCTGCCGCCGTCTCCCCTTCAGCAGCCATATTCTGGGCAATACTCGGCGGCTCCCCCCTTTCCAGCATCCTCCTGCGCCAGAGGAACAGCATGCGGCCGAATCAGATTCGATGAAACCCGCCCCCCCTCGGACCGTGCCGAGTCCCCCCCACCATCCCCGCCCTCACACTGGCCTCCCCTTCTCCTGGTACTCCTCACCGGGCCTCCACTCCCTCGTCACCTGAAGCCTCTCCCCGTCACGCTCAGTCGGATTCGGAAGAGCTTGAAATTGTGCCTGGAGGAGGGTGTGCCGTGACGCCCTTTCTAGTGAAGTCCTCCACGAACCGCTGGCCCGCTCAGCGAGGGTACAACTCCCTGAAGGAGGGCCTCCAATCAGGGAGGTTCAAGGTCTGCTACAGGGGCGACCCTGGCGCAGACGAGTATGTGGGGAAGTGGCTGAAGTCGCAGCCTGGGTCTCTGGCGCAGTTCTGCTACTCCGCACCTGAGGACCTCTTCTCCTCCCTTCATGACGGCCGGATCCCTAAGGCCGCTGCCTCCCGTCTCCGGCCATGCAGGGACAGCCGTTAGAACGGCCCCAAGAAGTGACTCGACTAAAGGTAGTGCAGCACAATGTTGTGACTTAGGACAGACGAAGTTTGACCTCAACAATACATACAGGCAATTTGACCCGGACATTATCCTCCTCAACTGCCACGGACTTACTGAAGACGCACCCATAAAAATTCCGGGCTACAGGGTGCACCAACGTGACACTGGTGCGGAACCCGCAGACGGAGGGGCCATCGCCGTCAGATGTCGTCTCCGTTGCAGGGTCGACGACGATTTTATATCTGAGACCCTTGCAGTGGTAGTCGACACTTCTGACAGGCCGCTGATGATTGCCACCTCGTACCTGCCGCCCAGACGACCCTACATCCACCCACCCAGACTTTCTCAGACTATTCCACAGGCGCACCCCGGTGTTGCTTGCGGGAGATCTAGACGCCCGACATGCCTTTTTAGGCTCGACCACGACCAACCAAGTTGGCTGGGACTTGACCGACTATATCCGACGACACACAGTACGCCACATAAGACCTTATTTCCCGACATACTTTGGCCCCGTGTCATCCACCTCCCTCTCATAGTTTTCACCAACCCCTCCAACCATTTTCATTACAGGTTCACCCCAGACCCCCTCACCTCTAGCGACCACATCCCATTGATGTTTCGACTTCTCCCCTCCTGACTCCTGCTTCTCGGACATACGCTTTCCACAGGGCTGACTGGGACGCTGTTCATGACGACGGTGACCTAGACATGACGGACCAACCTGATGTCTCCCGAGCCTCACCGGATGACATTGACGCTGCTCTGGACACGTGGATGACTAAAGTAAAGACGACAGCTGACCGACACATCCCCACTATCTCCTACCGACAGATTCCCTACGCCAGGCCCTCACGTACGGCATGCTTACTCAGGATACAGTTCAACGCCTTTAGAGATCGAGCGACACGTTTGGGCTGGACATACGATTACTACCGACGGTAAGTTCGACTCCGGCAGGAACTACAAGACGCAAGACTCACAGAGGCGCAGAGGTCCTGGGGGAAAGCGTTGGCAGGCCTTACCGCCAGCTACGTCGACTCCAGGAAAGTCTTGAGAAGACTGAAGTATCTCTGGTCGGTGCTCCGGCTAGGCCTCTGACCTCATAGACAACACAGGACGACGAGAAGGTCTAGCTCCACACGTCGATCTGGGAGCCCGTCTTCCGGATTGACGATGTGGACGACGTGGACGTTACCGACGTCGACGAAGACAATGACGCCATTGTGCAACGCTACCTGACCGACAACACCGCTCGTACTTACCCTTACGACACTGCTGACCCGAGTAGACTGACGGCACCTCTCACTTGAGCTGTCGCATCTCTCTCCAGAAGGTGAGGCAGGCCAACAGGGGGAGCAAAGCATCCTGCCCAGGGCGCAGCGGCGTCAACAAAACCATCCTCTCCCACCTACCGAAATACGCGCTTGCCCGGCTGAGGGACATTTTCAACGCGGCCCTCTCGACAGGGTATTTTCCGGGCCGCTTCAAGGAAGCGGAGATGAGGATGATAGTCAATGCCTTGAAAAGTGCCAGTCCGCCCAGACAGTTATCGTCCCATCTCCCTTCTTGAAGTCCCGGGTAAGCTCTTCGAGAGGATTCTCACGAGTCGTCTCCGCAACCATCTGGACTGGGGGGGACATTACGGTGAAGTCCAATACGGCTTTCGCAGGGGGAGGGGCACTGTCCACGCCATTGCGGTGGCGTCTGAGACCCTTGCCATCCATTTAGCGTTTGGATCCCGCTGCAACCTTGTCCTCCGGGAGGTCAGCAAGGCGTTTGATAAGGTTTGGCATCTTGGACTTAAGTACAAGTTGCTACACCTGGGGCTTGCAGCCCCGTTCGAGCGTCTCTTGTGCGACTTCCTGGCGGATAGGACGGCAAGGATCCGGATCGGCGGCCTCGTTGGCCCCTCCTTCCCCCTGGAGACCGGCGTCCCGCAGGGGAGCGTCCTCTCCCCGACACGGTACACCATCTACACAAATGACTGCCCTCACTCCGACACCGGACTTAATGTACAGTCGCGATATGAAGTGATGTCGCCGCTCTCAAAATGTTTCGTACGGGAGCATTTGAAGGTACCGGAAGTGATGTGTATTTATTATTTATGTTATAATGTTCCCTTTTAATGATAATCTATAATACGTTGTGATGTAAAACACGGTAAAATAACATAGTAGGGGAGAGCCGGTATGATTCGGACGGTGGGATGGTCCGTACATCACGTTTTCTGTAAAGCGTATGGATCCCAGATGCACGATATTTTGCGTGAACGTGCGAGACTTTGTTTACTCAGACCACGCGGAACCTCCACCCCGTGACCGCTGTGCTCTTAGACGCAGGTAAGAATTTATGTTTTTCTTACCTTCCTATGTATTATTTTCATTGTTTATCGTAAGCTATCACTCTATGAATATGTCAAGAACCGGTAGGGTATATCACTATGGTGGAACAGTGATGCATTACGAAGATATTGCCGTAAAAGTAGCCGGCGTGGTGTTGATGCTAGGAGATGTGTGTGTTGTTTTTGTTGTTTTAAAAATGGAGGAGATTCGGACACTCTTGGAGGGGGATGGTTCAGACATGTCCGAACCATCCCTCTCATCATTTATTCAAGCACGTGTTCAATTTACAAAATTAACATGAGTAAATAATTGTTTGAATTTACAGACGATGTTTTCTTTGTTTCAGAGTCATCATGGGAAGGAAATACAAGAAAAAAACGAACAAGGAGAGAGATGAGACTGCTCTAAAAAATGCTTTCTTTGAAGTACAGGAAAAGGGAGCATCCATTCGGAGAGGTGCGGAAAAATATGGGGTTCCAAAAAGTACACTTAATGACTACTTGTCAAGGGACAAGAAAGAAAACAAAGGATTTCAGCTAGGCAATTATGCAGTTAGACAAGTTCTCACACGAGCAATGGAAGAAGAACTGGCTGCTTACCTAAAACAGTGTTCAAACATGTTTTATGGCTTAACACCTAAGATAACAAGGCAGCTAACCTATGAATATGCACTAATGAACAAGGTTAATGTGCCTAATTCATGGAAAAGGGATGAATCAGCAGGGAAAGACTGGTTCACAGGCTTCATGGAGAGGCATGGCGATCTCTCTCTTAGAACCCCTGAAGCCACGAGTCTGGCTAGAATGACTAGTTTTAACAGAACAAATCTTGGTGTCTTTCAGGGGAAGCTAGAGGAGCTGTTAGCACGCTACAGCCTGACAGAGTCTAGCATATACAATCTGGATGAAACTGGATGCACAACCGTTCAGAGACTCCCCAAAATTATTGCACAGAAGGGAGCTCATCAAATTGGCCAGGTGACATCAAGAGAGCGTGGAGAGTTGATTACTTTAGTAGGGATAATATGTGCCAATGGTAATGCCCTGCCCCCATGCCTCATATTTCCTAGAGTAAGGTTTGATGAAGCTCGTATGATGGCAGGTGTTCCATCAGCATGCAAAGGTCTTGTTCATCCTAGTGGCTGGATGACAGCCAATAATTTCCCTTCTGTGCTGCAGCATTTTGTTGCTAATACTAGGTGCACTAAAGACAAAAAGGTCCTTCTGATTTTGGATAATCATGAATCTCATCTATCTTTGGATGCAATCACCTATGCTAAAGAAAATGGAATTGTGATCCTAACCCTGCCTCCTCACACATCCAACAAACTCCAGCCCCTAGACAGATGCGTGTTTGGGCCATTTAAGACATTTTTTAATCAAGGATTGAATGCATGGATGCTGCAACACCCTGGGCGTTGTGTGTCAATCTATGACCTTGGCCCTATAATGTGTAGTGCCTGGGACAGAGCAGCAACTCCAGTTAATGTCAAAGCTGGATTTAGAGTCACAGGCATTCATCCATTTGACACCGGGGTATTCAATGAAGACGATTTTGTAGGAGCTTCTGTCTGTGACAGGCTACTACCAGATCCTACAGAACCACCAACCCCATCAGCAACACAACAAGACACCTTCCAGGCAAGTTCTGAACTGCAACCCTGCCCATCAACCTCACAGCAGTCAACCTCACAGCCATATCTAGCACTACAACTTTCCCCAACAACCACACAGCAAGCTGCCTCCCATCCAAACCTTGCAGTGCATCCACCTTTAACAACTTCACAGCAGGTAGTCTCTCAAGCAGATCTCATTCCACAACCCTTGACCACAACTCTGCAGTCAGTATCCTCATCTGATCTTTCACTGGAGTCAGAGACACTAGGAATTTCTCCTCAAGGAATATCTTCTGTACCAGGGAAACCTCAACATCTCTCCTCAAGACATCAGACCCTTCCCAAAAGCTGCAACAAGAAAAGAAACTGCAAGAGGAAGAAAAAGAGGAAAGTGTATGATAGTGACTGATACCCCTGAAAAACTGGAAATTGAAAAGAGGCATATCAAGAGAAAGTCTACAAAGGTAAAGGAAGTGAAGAGAAATATAATAAATGTAGAACTAAAAGATGGATCAAAGTCACATAAAACAAAGAGGCCTGCTAAGAAGACTAAAGCATATGATGAAGAGAGCAGTGATAATGGAGACATCATAAATACTCAGCTTTTAGATGCAGAACTTAACCATTCTTCTGACATCTCTGAAGAAGACTTCGAAGATTTGGACATCAACTTTTTAGATAAGTCTCCAGAAGAAGGGGACTTTGTCCTTCTTGGAATAGACCCTATAAAGGGTAGGAAAGTACATTATGTTGCAAAACTTCTCAGTGGTTTAGATAATGAAAATGAATTCCAAGTTTCTTTTCTAAGAAAATCAATGAAAGTAAGGGGAAACTGCTTCTGCTTCCCAGATATTGTAGACGAAGCAACCATCCCTAGAGAGTGCCTTATTGGGGTGCTACCAAAACCTACCCCTGAAAGTATCAAAAGAAGGCAGGGGTATTACAACTTTTGTTTCAGTTTTGATGGCTATAATATGCGCTAGCTATAAAAGTTAACCAGTAAAGTTATGTTTTGTTTTGAAAGAGGAAGTTAAGTTTTTAAAGCTTCTTTTCAAGTCAGAAATAAGGTCAAGGAAAGCTAAGAGTGGAGTTATTGTAGGCCTGCATTATGTTACAAACTTCTCAGTGGTTCAGATGAATTCTATGTTTTCTTTTCAAGTCAGAAATAAGGGCAAGGAAAGCTAAGAGTGAAGTTATTGTAGGCCTGCATTATGTTACGTTTATAAGAGCATATCGTAGAAGATATTTTTGTATTTGAAAATAAAAATTACTTAAAAGTGATAGTTACATGTTTATTAGCCAATCCAAACTACGTAATGACAATAAGTGTTGAGTAATGAAAGTAACCGAACCATCCCACCCCTATGGCCGAACCATCACCACGGGTAGGGATGGTTCGGACGATTTAGAAACCTATGTTTCAGCCGCTACTGCTAAATACGGAAAGCAGTTACAGGTGTGCTATATTTATGGTAAAGAAACAAAGGATGAAGGATTATTTTGGCATCAACAGAATTATTTTGCTGCTTACAGTTTTTTTTTCTAAAAATGTTAAAAGAAAAAGTGTCCGAATCATACCGGCTCTCCCCTAGTACCTGAATTACAATTATACATTCATTTGTTTTAAAAAATGCGACTGCGAATGTCATGTGTTGTCTTCAGTGCTGAAGACAACCTTGAAATGATTTAACTCACGTCGTGTGCTTATCTTTGCAAAACAGTTGTTATACGTTGTTCAGATTTAGGCCATATATATATATATATATATATATATATATATATATATATATATATATATATATATATATATATATATATATATATATATATATATATATTCTGGGTCATACCATGAACTGTCTTCTGCAGTTATTAATGCACACGCACAGTATGACACGAAGCGAATGGACAGTTACTGGCATTACTTTGCGTTTTATTGATTAAGAAACGATCAAATAATAAGGTTTCACATTAAACACCTTTTATTCACTATGATGGCTTCTTATCATAAGCATGGGCACTGAAATATATAGTAACATTGCTCAGTAACGATGATGAATGAAGAATGCCTTCATAGGTAGGGTTGCCATATCTGAACTATCAAAATTCCGGACGCCTCTACGAACACTCGACCATAGCCTAATGTTTGGCAACGCTGCGATTACCCGCCCGCACCACGACCACCACCTCCATTTCAAAGCCATATATTCTTATTTCCCCACCTTCCTCGATTATTCTATGGCACTTATAAGCTGTGGACATGTTCCACTGATCACCTCCAAGCATTAGAAGTCTACATGAAGCTTTTGTCATCGTTATATTGACCAAGAAAGGCAATGATGTTTGCGATCGGCGGCAAAGAGTGAGTTACAAAACACGACTATTCTGAAGCTATATATTCTTATTTTTCCATCTCCGACTATCCCTCGGTAGTTATAGGCTGTGGGCATCTTCCCTTGATCACTATCATGCATTAGAAGTCCACGGAAAGCTTTTGTTATCGTTATGTTGACCACGAAAGGCAAAGAGTGAGTCAGGGCTGAATAATAGGTATGGTGCGCGGGCGATGACGTCATCATCAAACGAGAGTATAAATTAAATAAATCACGCCATCCTAGTTTAGGATATCGACTAATTATGCATGTCCTATATATTGTGCATATGTTAGATTTATTGTTGTCAACAATGATCATGAAAAGATAATTTTACTTTCTGTTTGAGTAATATGTCGATATTTGGACTTCATTTGACTTGTTCCTTGGTGAACGAAAACACTTTGTGTCAAAATATTTCGACAACTCTTCGTAAGACATCATTGAATATTTCTTTTCTATTTTTTTTCTAGCTTGTAAAATATATTTAGTAAAGTTATGATGAAGATACAGGAAAATAATGGTACTCTTGAAAATATATAACGATACTTGCGTGATCGAAAATAAACGTACACGGCGACATCACTTCATATCGCGACTGTACAGTATGCGGACGACGTGTCTCAAGTAGTGCCCTACCCTGGACGCTCTCGTGAGATGCTCAATGCGCGTACGGGTAGGGAGATCACCAGGATTGGAGCCTACGAGAAGGCGTGGCAGATACGTACAAACGTGGCAAAGTTCACCGTCATTCCTTTGGCGACACTGTCCCCCGCCCCACTCATAGTCGACGACGAGATTATCGACTTTCGCCCGCAGGGAAGCCTTCTCGGTCTTAAGATCTCCTGATGTGGGTTCACTCCCCACGTCACCGAGAGGGTGGCGAAAGCGAGGGTGGCGCTGAACACGTTGTACCGTTTCCGGGACCTCGAACCTGAAATCAAGCTCCATCTTCTCAAGGCCCTGGTCATCCCTGTTCTCACCTACTCCCCCGCCCCCCCCATTCCCATCAACGGGATGAGTGCCGAAAATTCTCCCAACCTTTACTGAATAGAAATCTGAAATCTGAAATCTGAGCGGGTCTTTCCCGTGTCGTCAACAGTCGAGCGAGGTAGGCCAATGGGTAAGCCCGGGCTTTTTTCCTTTCCGCTTCCTTTGTGTGCCAGAAGGTTGTTTCACGCCGACGGCGTGCGTGTTTTTAACTTTTATTTTATGGAAGGAGGAAGGAAGGGCCCTTAGCGTTTAGGGTAAGGTTTTATTTTGAGTGTTTTTTTCTGTGCCATTTTAAGTGTATTTTCGTGTTTACCACGTGTCTGCCCTGTTCATGCTGACCTCGCCCACGTGTTTTCAGAAGAGTGTTTGTGCCTTAGTTTTTGTGTTTATCACCCATTCATGTTTTACGAAGTGCGCTAAGCTTCGACAATCTTGGATTTCTTTGCAAATATGTAAATTGAATAGTAAATATATAATCTTATTGTAAAAACGTGCGTTTCCGTTTAACCATTTGTTTGTTTTAAATTGTCCCTTATTTTGTTGTTGTTCGGTTAAGGGGAAAAGAACCTGGTGTTTGAGGCCAAACAAACCCAGTTTTGTTTTTGTCCTTTTTTTTTCCTGTAATTTTTCCAAGACCCATTTACCACCCCGGTGGCGACACAGGGGACGTAACAACTGGCGATGGTGATTGCCTTGGTTTGCACACTCCGAAGCTATGGCGATCATTAACGAAGAAGACGCCGTTGCGTTTATCAGCAGCCCACGTGTGACGATCTACGTAGACTCGCTCTCTCAGAGTTACGCCTCGTCGCTCGGCACTTTAGTGCTGAGAACCTGGTAAGTTTAAATAAATATGAGTTGCCGAGCTTAGTTTCACACCAGCTAGGATTAGTTGCGTTGGAGCAGGACAAAGACGACGAGGGCAGGAGCGAAGCCCCTGACCTCACGCTTGCTCCGCTACAGACAGTGACTCCCGCTTTTCTTAGTGTTTCCGTGACCCCGAGCTCTCAGGAAAGAGTTGGAAATGCTCCGCCTGCAGTTAGAACTCACTCGGGCACAATCCGAGCTAGCGAGGGCTGGTGGACCACGTGGCCCTTCCGGACACGCTGGAGGGCCCAGTGACTTACACAGTTTTCTTTGTCCAGCCTCGCACCTTGTACATACAAAGCTGCTTTCCGTGTTTAACGAGAAGCAGCCTGATGAGTTGTTTTTTATCGCCTTCGAGCGAACGGCGACTATCGCGGGCTGGCTACGACACACCCCTCCTTCTCCAGCATCGCTTCGTGGGCAAGGCTTAGAGTGCGCGCACCGCTCTGTCTGATGAGGCCAGAGGTTACGATGTTGTGAAGGTAAGGGTACTCGAAGCCTACGCCTTGGTGCCAGAAGCCTACAGAAAAAGGTTCCGCTAGCAAAGATAAGAGGAAGGGCAGACCCGTCTCGAGCTCGCTAGGGCCAAGCGAGTGGCCCTGACTCACTGGCTTCGTTCCATAAAAGTCACTAGTTTTGAAGCGCTTCGCGAACTCATTCTTGTAGATGATTTTTTTCAGCTGTGTTTCTAGAGAGGTCGCGTCACACCTCTCCTATAAGTCTTTATGATACTCTAGAAGAGGCAGCAACACGGGGTGACTATTTTTGTTTGAACAGGCACGATGCACCACATCCTTACCAGTTTAGGTCCAGATCGGCTGGCGAAAAGCCAGTCCGCTTTTTTCAGAAGGGGAAACATTTTTCTGAGGGTCCAGGCGGAGGCAGAGACGGGGGACGTCGGGCCCACTACCAAGTATACTTCTTCCACAACGGGGCCCTCTCCAGGAGTCGGTTGCCCCCCACCTCACGAGGTGAGGACGCACACTGGGTTGCTGAGACTCAAGTTGTCGTTCCCGCCAAGTATCGGCAGGCCCTCATAGAGCTTGCCCATGACGGTAGGTTCTCGGGTCACCTGGGGGTGAGGAGCACAACAACTATATAAGCTCCTACGACACTTCTACTGGCCCACCATGAAGGCGGACGTGGCACAACACTGCAGGGTGTGTGACGCGTGTCAACGGGTCGGAAAGACTAACCAACCCCTTTCCCCGTTCCCCTTAATAAGAGTTCCTCACTTACCAGAGCCCTTCAGTATTGTCCAGGTAGATGTTGTGGCCCCCCCTCACGTACGGTGGGAGGGAAGGAATATATTATAACCATGTTAGGTCCCACTACGCATTTTTTGCATGCAGTACCTGTGAGGGCTATCACGGCCCGTATTGTAATTAAGTTCCTGCTAGATTTTTTTCTGTATATTTGGACTCCCTCGCAGTATCCAGACGGACGGGAAGTCATATTTTCTAGGACGGGAGTTCAAGAAATTTTGCGAGAAGCACAATATTAGCCACCCTGAGTCCTGCCCTTGTCATCCCCAGAATCAGGGCGCCATTGAACGTCCGCACCAAACTATGAAGTCAGTTTTGAGGAAGTATGCTATCATTTTCCTGGCTCGTGGGATGAACACTTGCCTCATAGTTATGTTATTTGTTCTCCGAGACTTGCCCTCATGCACGTTTGCCCATCAGGTGAGAGGCCCTTTCCCTTGTTCAGGAGTACATATTAGAAAGCCCAGAGAAACTTTTAAGTTTAGTACAGCTTGTACAGTCGCGATATGAAGTGATGTCGCCGTGTACGTTTATTTTCGATCACGCAAGTATCCTTATTTATTTTCAAGAGTACCATTATTTTCCTGTATCTTCATCATAACTTAACTAAATATATTTTACAAGCTAGAAAAAAATAGAAAAAAAATATTCAATGATATTTTGCAAAGAGTTGTCGAAATATTTTGACAAAAAGGGTTTTCGTTCACCAAGGAACAAGTCAAATGAAGTCCAACTATCGACATATTACTCAAACAAAAAGTAAAATGATCTTTTCATGATCATTGTTGACAACAATAAATCTAACATATGCACAATATATAGGACATGTGTAATCAGTCGATATCCTAAACTAGGATGGCGTATTTTTTTTATTTTATTCATACTCTCGTTTGATGACGTCATCGCCCGCGCACCATCGGCACAATGGATCGCAGAAAGGAGACTCCTGTCGCTGAGCGAAAAGCCATCGTGGCTTTAGCAGCAACCAATATGTCCACACGGGAGATAGCAAGAGTATATAATATCACCCAAAGAACAGTTCAACGCTGGATACGGCGAGACCAAGAAAGTGAATGCCTCGAAAACCAGCTTAGATGTGGAGCTCCTCGCCGCACCGCCAGGGAGGAAGACGAATTGCTCATCACCACTGCACTGAGGAACCCGCTCACCACAGCTGTCACCCTCAAGATTCAGGCAGGAGTCAACGTGGGAGTGCAGACAGTGAGGAAGAGGCTACATGAAGCCGACCTACACCACAGAACTCCCGCCACCGAACCCTTCCTCACAGCCACCAACAGAGAGCAGCGCTTAGGCTTCGCCCTCCAGTACTACCCTGAGGATGCGTCGTTCTGGAGTAATGTTGTTTTCTGTGACGAGAAAACCTTCGCCTTAGATGACCACGGCAAACTTCACTGCTGGCGTCCACGCAACACCAGGTTAGTACTAATATACGAATTATCTATAACAAATATTGCTAATAGCCTACATTAATTTAACTTTAAGTAATAGTAATTTACAGACTAGCGCATGAATTTATGATTCAGACATGGAAAAAATAGAAAAAAAAAGAAATTACTACACACGCGTATCATAATGCTACTCACTCTCTCTCTCTCTCTCTCTCTCTCTCTCTCTCTCTCTCTCTCTCTCTCTCTCTCTCTCTTATGTTGAGAAATATCTTTTGTTGTAGGTAACATATATATTGATCTGCGTCAGCTCGTAAACCAACACGGTGGAACAAATGTGATGGCATACAATAAAATAATGATTACTAACCTTAATTTTAATACTTTGTCGGCATTCCTTTGCGTCTAATGCACTTTTAGACGTGATAGGATGTTCTCTACCAAGCTTGTGGAGTGACGAAATAGCACTGATATCACCACTCGCCAATGCTCTATACTTCCCCACTTCATAGGAGAGGAAACACAGAGAGAAATCACAGGTGTATTCGAATAATCGCTAGCGGTAACTCCTCCTATGACGGGGTCTATGGGATTACTGAGTGACCTTGAGACATACCCATGCAAGTGACAGATGTCAGTGCGTCCGTTACTCACACGTAGTTGCCAAATAAGCAAGAAAATAAAATAATAGACTAGATTTTATGTTGTTTGCTCCGGGAGCCAATTTGCTTATGTTTGTAACGTGAAAAGCAGCGCTATTCACATTGCAGCTCACGATGTTTGCAGAAAAGTCTATCCACAATGCAAAAAGGTGATAAACAGTGTTTCTTCATGCACGACAGGATGCATTTGACGCAAGAGGATGCCGACACAGTATTAAAATTAATATAAGTAATCCTTATATATTATACCATCACATTTGTTCCACCGCGCAAGTTTACCAGCTGACGCGGCCAATATTTGTCGCCTACTGTATTAACATGACCAAATGAGCAATTACAAATCTTATATTGTCGGTATGAACCACAGAACACCCAGCCGTCACGACGGAGCGGGAGAATTACAGCAGGACTGTGGGGGTGGATGTCAGCCAGCGGCCCCGGTGAGTTGGCTGTCACCGAGGAACGCCTCACCACTCAACAATACGTCCAGATACTGCAGGACGTCATGCTGCCAACTGTCCGGGCCATGCTCATTCCTGCACCACAGCCCATATACATAGCCATGGACAACGCTCCGGTCCACAACTCCAAACAGGTGGAGGAGTGGTTCAGGCAGCATCCTGAGGTCATCAGGATCCCATGGCCACCCAGGTCACCGGACTTTGTGCCAATAGAACACTTGTGGGCAGGAATGACGAGGGAATGGGACGGAAGTGTTATTAGAAGCAAAGAAAATGTTATTTCACATGCGAAAGACATCTGGGAGAAGATACGTGCAACAGACAAGTGTCATCATCTCGTAGCCTCCATGCCAAATCGAATACTTAATGTTATTGAGAGTGGGGGATTTTATACAAAATACTGATCATGTGTGTGTGTTTTGTGTGTGTGTGTGTGTGTGTGTGTGTGTTGTGTGTGTGTGTGTGTGTGTGTTGTGTGTGTGTGTGTGTGCTCTGTGTGTGTGTGTGTGCTGTGTGTGTGTGTGTTGAGTGTGTGTGTGTGTGTGTGTGTGTTGTGTGCGTGTGGTCGGCCCAGCCCGTTCTGGCGCAGGCGAGTGTTTATAGTGGCGCCATCTTGCATTGGCTCATGCTGCCCTCCCAGAACTCATCTTTGATCCTAGAATCTAGAGTCCGGGTTGATAGGTGGTCTTCTAGACAGCATGTGGGTAGTTTTAAGCCACTCGGCGGCGGCTGAAAAATCCCAGCTTGATGGCACCGGGCGAGGATTGAACTCGCGTCCTCCTGAACACGGGGCCGTTACTCTGACGACTCAGCCACACTGCCAAATAAAATGCAGGCATGTGGAGGCACAATGTTTTTCACTATACCTATTATTCACCCCTGCCGATAAGGAAAGCTTTCCGTGGACTTCTAATGCATGAGAGTGATCAAGGGAAGATTCCCACAGCCTAAAACTACCGTGGGATATTCGGAGATGGAAAAATAAGAAAAAATAGCTTCAGAATAGTCGTGTTTTGTAACTACAAGCTCACTCTTTGCCGCCGATCGCAGACATAATTGCCTTTCTTGGTCAATATGACGATGACAAAAGCTTCATGTAGACTTTTAATGCTTGGAGGTCATCAATGGAACATGTCCACAGCTTATAAGTGTCATAGAATAATCGAGGAAGGTGAGGAAATATGCATATGTGGCTTTGAACTGCAGATGGTGAGAGAGCGAGCCTGTTCTCTCTCTCTCTCTCTCTCTCTCTCTCTCTCTCTCTCACTTAATATCAACTAGAGTATAAATGCAACGTTTTGGAGTCTTCTGATTAATGTAAAATCACTTAGGTTTAAGGACAGACCACCAAGTCTGGACCATGGGGTCTGTGTGGTCTGATTTTCTATGTAAATCTATGTAAAAAAAATCTCTCATTCACCCCCGACCTCTCCTGAGAGACGGACGTGACCTCACCGCTGCGCTCCACAGCCTAGCTTATCCACGGTACACGCCTTGTAAACCCTGTGTTTTCGCTGTGCTCTCTGTGTTTGCGTTTGCTTTCAAGTGTGTTTGTGTGTTTTTGCTTGTGGACCTTGCGTGTTGCCTGTGATTCCCTGACGCGTGCTTCGTGTGTGTTCGTTTGTGCTTTCTGTGAGTGTCTCTGCCTGTGGTTGCCTCTGTGATTTGTGTTTCCGGTGTTTTTGCGTTTGATTTGGCTGTTTCCGATTGTTCTACGTGGGTTTCAGAGTGTTTCGAGTGTGTTGTTGTGTTTCCGGTGTTTTTGCGTGTGATTTGGCTGTTTCCGAGTGTTCTACGTAGGTTTCAGAGTGTTTAGAGCGTGTTATTGTGTTTCCGGTGTTTTTGCGAGTGACTTGGGGGTGTGGAATTGTGCTTATGCTTGAGTTTCTGATTGTTTCTCGTGTGTTTCGAGTGTGTTGTTGTGTTCCCGAGTGTTTTCACGTGTGATTTGGGCGTGTCGGGTGTTCTTGCGTGAGTTTCTCGTGTGTTTCTCGAGTGTTTATATTTTTTTGCGTTGTGCTTGCAGACACCTCACCCTTTGAATTCCCCTGAGGAGTCGATCTGCTCCTCCTCACTACACCCTCTCTCAATCCCCTAGAGGATTAACCCTAGCCTCAGGGGTCAGTGCTGGGACCCATCCTCTTTACCATATATATCAATGACCTAGAATCAGGACTGTAATCCACAATATCGAAATTTGCAGATGACACCAAGGTGGGTGGAGATGCCCTCACAAAGACCGGCTGCGAAATCATTCAGAAAGACCTCAATCACATTATCGAATGGTCGGAAAAATGGCAAATGTCTTTTAATGTTGACAAATGCAAAGTCATGCACATTGGGTCCCAAAATAGTAACCATACATACATCATGAATGGGAGACCTCTGCAAGCGATGCAGGAGGAAAAGGATCTTGGAGTCACTATCAGCAGTGACCTGAAACACGCGAATCACTGTAAAAAAGCATACAACAAGGCCAACACTATGCTCGGGTTCATAGCGAGGAACTTCGAGTGTAAAACACCAGACGTGATGCGAGGAACTTCGAGTGTAAAACACCAGACGTGATGGTATCCTTGTATAATTCCATGGTAAGACCGCACCTCGAGTATGCAGTGCAGTTCTGGTCTCCCAATTACAGAAAGGACATTGCTTTACTGGAAAGGATTCAGCGACGCGCCACAAAGATGATTCCAACCTTCAGGGCTCAACCGTACGAGGAACGACTCAAGCGACTCAATCTCTTTACACTGGAGAAAAGACGCTTACGAGGGGATATGATTCAAGTCTTCAAGTATCTAAAAAAGTTCAATAACGTCGATTACTCCAAATTCTTTGAACTGCAAACCAACTCAAGAACTAGAAATAACGGTTTACCCATTCAGTCGAGTCGATGTAACACAGACATTGGAAGGAGTTTCTTTTCAAACCGAGTCATCCGCCACTGGAACAATCTTCCCTCAGAAGTAGTAAATGCGAATACCATCAACTCCTTCAAATATAGAATCGACCGTCATTTCGCTGCGTCGGGAGTAAACTGAATAACGAGGGGCTTCCATCTGCTCCTCAATATCGAGGTGCTTTCATCTGCTCACCAAGCCCCAAGTGGCGGTCGAGCAGATTAAATCACCCAAGCGGGCGACCTCGTAATGAGCCAATAGGCTTTCTGTTGCCTGCATTTCCATGTTTCCATGTTTCCATGTTTACCCTCTTTCCTAACCCTCCTTGATCTCACACACCTCACTCACCGCCTCTCTTTCCCTCTCTTCACTCACCTCACATCCCTTCCTACTCCTCCTCTCTCTCTCTCTCTCTCTCTCTCTCTCTCTCTCTCTCTCTCTCTCTCTCTCTCTCACCTCTTTCCTAACCCTCCTTGATCTCACACACACCTCACTCACCACCTCTCTTCCCTCTTCACTCACCTCACATCCCTTCCTACTCCTCTCTCTCTCTCTCACTGTTCCTCCTTTACCAAACCCCCTCTCACTCACCTCACCTCCTTTCCTAATCCCCTTCACTCTGTGTTTTTATCTCTTTCATTTTAGGTAATCATTTATCACTTTCAGCTAAGATGGCGCCTAAGAAGTTCAGTACTTGTAACGGTAGCTTCTCAGCTCACTTTTTTACAGGGCGTTCTGTTGTCTGTCGACTGTGCCTCTCCAGGCAGCATCTCGAGACAAGACTGCAGGAGCAAGAAGAGAAGATGGAAGCAGGTCAGAATAAAATAATAGAGCTTTCTCGCACTGTTGCCTCCTTACAGGAATTCATCCAGGCTAACGTTACTGTGGTGCCAAACCCTTCTCCCACCGCCCCCTTGCCCTCAGCAGTACCGTCGACACCAGCGGACAACACCACGCAGCGGGAGGGTGGTAGTGGCACCGCCCATGATGGCTTCACCGTCGTGAATGGAGGAGCCAGACAAGCAATTTGTCCTGTTCATTGCTTCAACAGGTTTGCCATTCTGGAGGAGGAGGACGAGCAGGAGAGCACCTTCCTGGTGGGTGACTCCATGATTCGCCTGCAGGTCGTTGAGTTCTGCGGCAGAGTTCCTCGTCGAAGACGGAACTATTGCTATCCTGGTGCTGGGATCGACGATATAACTGCTGCTCTTGAGAAGATCTCCCCCCAGGCTACTAATGATTCACTGTTTGTTATTCACACAGGTACGAACGACGTCACCACGACACGGTCTGAGGAACTCCTGGACAAGTACCGTAGGCTCATCCAGCAGTTTAAGTCTAAATCCCCTAACATTTTGATTTCAGGAGTTCTACCACGGACGTGGGCGGAGAGCGACTTCTTCAGTAAGGCATTCAGCCTAAACAACCGCTTACAGACTCTTTGCAGAGAGCTTGACGTCGGGTTCTTCAACGCCTGGGACAATTTCTACGGACAAAGTGAGCTCTTCCACAGGGACGGATTACACCTGTCTCCCATCGGGGCAGCCAGATTCGGAAGGCTCCTTAACGACGCAGTACGTGACACCCGATCAAAAAACGACTCTCAGCCACGTCCCTCCACCCCGCCCGTGTAAATAGACGCCATGCATCGCAACAAACCCATAACCGTGATCCCGCAAGTACCACCACGTCTATTACCAAGCCTCTAGATAACTTAAAAATCTTTAGTTTCAATGCGCGTAGCCTAAGAAACAAATTTGATGAACTGATATGTCTTGCTCTAACAGAAAATTTTGACATAATTGCTATAACCATAACATTTATCAACACTACACAAATATTGATTTAAGTTCCGAATACAACATAGATGTCTACAGACTCTTCAACAAAGATCATGTAAACTGTAGAGGCGGTGGCGTTGCCCTTTTTGTCAAAAGCTATTTGCAACCCACTGACAAAACACCAAGAAACAGAAACGTTGAGCATTTGTGCGTGCGAATAAACATTGCAAAAGTCAATTTAAATATATCTTTCACCTACAGGCCTCCCGGGCAATCATTCGATGACGACCGTGAAATGTACAGCGTTTTAAGGCAGTCACTTAATAACAACGACTCACTGATATTAGGAGACTTTAACCTCCCCCATACCGACTGGGCGACACTGTCAGGTACAGAAGGCGAGTCACATAGAATGATCGAATTTCTAGAAGAAAATTATCTAAGCCAAATGGTTTCTGAACCAACTCGACAAAATAACATACTCGACCTTGTTATAACGACCGAAGAAAACCTAGTCAGTAATGTCACTGTAGGAGAACACCACGGTTCTTGCGATCATAAATTAGTGCGCGTCGACATTAGAGATCAAACATCAGTGACTGAAAATAAAGTAAAGGTGCCCAATTTCAAAAAAGCTAACTTCATTGAAATCCGACAAAAACTAACTTAAATACAATTATCAGATGACGGCAATGTAGAGGAAGCCTGGCTAAGCTTTAAAAATCACTTACTCACTCAGCAGAACACATTCGTCCCCTTGTGCGAGAAGCGAATTAACACTAATACAAGCCCACCTTGGTTTAATAGCGAAATTTTCTGTCAAGGACAGAAAATTGTTTAACAGGTTAAAGAAAGAACAAAGCACGCCCGAAAACATTAGACTTTAAAATGATGCCAGGCGACGAGTAAAAAGATTAGTATGTCAGGCAAAGCTTAGATATGAAGAAAATATTGCAGCCAACTGTAAAATTAATCCGAAATCTTTCTTCAGTTACATAAACAACAGAAAGGCGATCAGAAGTGGAATTGGACCTCTAACAAACAGCGACGGTGCACTAGTGACTGACAGCCAACACATTGCAAACCTCTTAAACAGTTACTTTTCCTCGGTGTTTAATACTAACAGTCTTCCTCCCACTACCACCAACACCAGTACCAATGTAAATCTTGAGCATGCATTGCCTAATTTTGAAATAACAACCGATGAAGTCCTTAAAGCTCTCCATTCACTTAAAACAAATAAAAGTCCCGGACCCGATAAAGTATATCCTATATTGCTTAAAGAAACAAAGTGCGAAATACTCTCCTCCCTCACAACCGTATTCAATATGTCCTTGCGACAAGGCATCGTCCCTTCGGATTGGAAAAAGGCTAACGTGACACCGATTTTTACAAAAAATACCAGGTAACTACTGATCCATTAGTCTAACTTCAATTGTAGGTAAGCTACTTGAGAGCATAATTAGAGACAAAACTGTGAGTTACCTCGAAAGCCACTCATTAATTGGGGATTCACAACATGCCTTCCTAACAAAAGATCCTGCCTATCAAACCTACTGACCTTTTATAACGACCTCTTCTCAGTTTATGGCGTAACGAAATCATTGGACGTAGTCTATCTCTCTTAGCCGTTTCGGTGAAACTTTTGCTATTGCGCTGGACATATCAAAAGCTTTTGATAGGGTCTGGCACAAATCTTTGCTTTCCAAACTACCCTCCTACGGTTTCTATCCTTCTCTCTGTACCTTTATCTCCAATTTCCTTTCTGACCGTTCTATTTCTGCTGTGGTAGACGGTCACTGTTCTTCCCCTAAATCTATTAACAGTGGTGTCCCACAGGGTTCTGTCCTATCTCCCACTCTTTTTCTGTTGTTCATTGATGATCTTCTTTCCAAAACGAACTGTCCTATCCATTCCTACGCCGATGATTCCACTCTGCATTACTCAAATTCTTTTAATAAAAGACCCACCCTACAGGAACTTAACGACTCAAGGTTGGAGGCCGCAGAACGCTTAGCCTCAGACCTTACTATTATTTCCGATTGGGGCAAGAAGAACCTGGTGTCCTTCAACGCCTCAAAAACACAGTTTCTCCACCTATCCACTCGACACAATCTTCCAAACAACTATCCCCTATTCTTTGACAACACCCAGCTATCACCTTCCTCAACACTAAACATCCTCGGTTTATCCTTAACTCAAAATCTCAGCTGGAAACTTCATATCTCATCTCTTACTAAATCAACTTCCTCGAGGCTGGGCGTTCTGTACCGTCTCCGCCAGTTCTTCTCCCCTGCACAGTTGCTGTCTATATACAGGGGCCTCGTATGGAGTATGCATCTCATGTGTGGGGGGGCTCCACTCACACAGCTCTTCTGGACAGAGTGGAGGCTAAGGCTCTTCGTCTTATCAGCTCTCCTCCTCATACTGATAGTCTTCTACCTCTTAAATTCCGCCGCAATGTTGCCTCTCTTTCTATCTTCTATCGATATTTCCACGCTGACTGCTCTTCTGAACTTGCTAACTGCATGCCTCCCCCCCTCCCGCGGCCCCGCTGCACTCGACTTTCTACTCATGCTCATCCCTATACTGTCCAAACCCCTTATGCAAGAGTTAACCAGCATCTTCACTCTTTCATCCCTCACGCTGGTAAACCCTTCTTCATTCCTTCCTCCCTCCTTGAATTCTTGAACTCTTTCAAGAGGAGAGGAGTATCATTCCCTCTCCTCTCGTTGTTTTCTTTTTCCTTCCTCTTTTGTTCTTTTTTTTCGGAGCAGCGAGTAGCGGGCTTTTTTTATTATTGTTTTCTTTTTTGTGTGCCCTTGAGCTGCCTCCTTTGTTGTAAAAAAAAAAAAAAAAAAAAAAATCTTGATTTCCAGAAAGCGTTTGATAAAGTCCCACATCATAAATTACTTTATAAATTAAAGCAAATAGGTATTGACGGTCAAGTAAACCAATGGATCGCGAATCGGTTGAGCAACAGACAACAAAGAGTGGTGATTGACGGATTTAACTCAGAGTGGGCGCCGGTTACTAGTGGCGTCCCTCAGGGCTCGGTTCTTGGCCCAGTGCTCTTCATTATTTACATCAACGACGTGGATGTTGGACTCAATAATCGCATTAGTAAATTTGCAGACGACACGAAGATTGGTAACTCGGTTGTCACTGACGACGAGAGGCAAAGCCTCCAAGAGGATTTGCACAAAATTTCAGCTCGGTCGGATAGATGGGAGATGCCCTTTAACGTAGATAAGTGCCAGGTCCTTCAAGTTGGAACAAGAAATAAGACGTTCGATTACGAAATGCGCGGCGTTAAACTCACAAGCATTCAATGCGTTAAGGACCTGGGGGTCAAAATCGCGTCAAACCTCAAATTCTCACATCAATGCATCGATGCAGCAAATAAAGCGAACAGAATGTTGGGCTTCATTAAAAGAAACTTTTTTCTTCAAGAATAAAAATGTAATACTTCCGCTCTACAATAGTTTAGTTAGACCCCACTTGGAATATGCGGTACAGTTTTGGTCTCCTCACCATGCAAAGGACATTGCTAAATTAGAAGGTGTTCAGCGTCGGGCAACAAAAATGATCCCTTCCTTGCGCAACAAATCCTACGAAGAAAGGCTTTCCACCCTTAACATGTTCTTTCTTAAGAAACGTCGTCTCCGAGGAAAACTGATCGAATGTTTTAAAATACTTAATGGTTTCACGAATGTAGACAACAAAATTGTTTATGATCGATGACACTTTGCGCACGAGGAACAATGGCATAAAACTCAAATGTAGACAAGTAAATTCAGACTGCACCAAATTTTTCTTCACCAACGTTGTAGTGCGAGAATGGAATAAACTCCCACCGTCAGTGGCCCAGTGTAACATGACTGACTCCTTTAAAAATAAGCTCGACCGCCACTTCCTTGAACTGAATATTAACTAGAGTAGAAAAGTAACGTTTTGGAGCCATCTGATTAATGTAGATTCACTTAGGTTAAAGGACAGACCACCTAGTCTTGATCATGGGGTCTGTGTGGTCTGATTTTCTATGTAATTCTATGTAATTCTCTCTCTCTCTCTCTCTCTCTCTCTCTCTCTCTCATACACCCTCGTTTTCCCAGGTCAAAATAACAAGTATGAATGCTTCCTGTGGACTTCTAATGCATGGAGGTGATCAATGTTCATAGCTTATAAGAATTGTGGAATAATCGAGGAAGGTGGGAAATAATAATATATGGCTTTGAAATGGAGGTGGTGGTCGTGGTGCGGGCGGGTAATCGCAGCGTTGCCAAACATTAGGTTATGGTCGAGTGTCCGTAGAGGCGTCCGCAATTTTGATAGTTGAGATATGGCAACCCTACCTATGAAGGCATTCTTCATTCATCATCGCTACTGAGCAATGTCACTGATTACTTAATAAGAACTAGAGTAAGATTTGTAGACAAGAATTATTCACATTGCTGTGTGGCAGCTCAAGCACATGAACTCGGTCCATCGTCTCCGATCAGAATCACAGATGACTCCGGTGATTTTTTTTTTTTTTTTTTACAAGGGAGGCAGCTCAAGGGCACGAAAAAAAGAAAACAATAATTAAAAAAGCCCGCTACTCGCTGCTCCCAAAAAAGAATTAAAAGAGGTGGCCAAAAGAAAGGTCAATTTCGGGAGGAGAGGTGTCCTGATACCCTCCACTTGAAAGAGTTCAAGTCATAGGCAGGAGGAAATACAGATTGTTCACTCACCGGTGCATGTAAAGAGATTAAAGGTTCCAGCTGCGCTGAACCAAACAGTTCGGCTCTGCTCCACTGGCCCCATCCACAAATGACGTCATCATGGACCAGTGAAGCAACCACTGAAGCAACAACACTCCAAATGGCCAATGAAGCACCAACACTCTCGCCCTCTTCTTTAACTTGAATACTCTTAATGGATTCCTTGGATGATGTTGTGGCACCGTGATTACAAAAAACAGTTGTCCAATGTTTTCCGATGTAGAGGATTCAGTGGAGAATGACAGGACTGGATGCTTGCAAAGATTGCTCGATCTCATACTCATACAAGTCGGCCCAATACTTAAACTCTTGTATAAGTATTATAAATAACCCAATTGTAGCCACATAGCATAATGTGATTAATACATTTTAGCCACATACCATTATGTGATTCTGGATTTATTTACAGATTCGTGCACTTATAGGGTTGTTAAGTGCATGTTGCTCTCTGAATAAAACTAAATTAGACTCTGCTGACTGCTGCCCGCAGCCGCTCCGTTGAAGCTCCTTTTTTCATGAGACAGTCTGCAAGTTGTTGTCCAGACTCTACCCAGAATACTTCATCAATCTCTCCTTGCTCCAACATGTCTCGTAGTACTGCAATATCGATCCGCAGGCGTTTATCCTCCACACTCTTGCATGAATGTAGGGCATCAACTAAACTTTTATTATCAACAAAACACTTTATCTTAAGTTTAGCACATCCAGATACTTCTTGTAATAAGTCCGCCAGGTATACTGTAGTCTCTGCACATTCGAGCAGGGCCAGCGTTTCAGCGGAGAGAGTGGATTTGACGACCCGTCTTATCTTCCTCGTCTGCCAAAATATGGGGCATCTTTTTTCGCCAACACCCCGTAGGAAGATTACCATGCCTCCTTGAGAGCCGTTTCCCACTAAGTTTGCAAACGAGGCATCTGAATAACACTCCATGAAGCAATCTTCTAGCGAGTCCATCTTTGGAATGTACAATTTCATATTATCAGTTTTCACTCTTGTAATGACCTTATTAAGCCTTTGTAAATCGGCTACAGTGGTTCTGTTGACATTCATAATCAGTTCACACATGTCGAAAGCAATATCTGGTCTTGTGTGTGTTGCAATCCAATTTAGTTGCCCAATTAAAGCCCTGTACTCTGCTTTCTCAGAGTGAGACAATTCTCCTGATTTCACTGAAGAACGATGTTTACTCAGCGTAACTGGTTTAAGGGATGCAGCATACTGTGCCTGGTCAAGTGTTATACTGCCGTCAGCATTAGATTCAACATTTAGGCCCACATATTTAAAGGTTTTGGATTCCCAACTGCCAACTAAGAATATTTGGTGTAAATGATTTATGACCTGTTGTTCAAAATCATGTGTACCAGCCCAAAGAAAGTCATCAACATAAACACACATGATACCTTCCAGTGTTTTACCATTCCTCCAAGAGAATAGAGCTGAATCCAATGATGACACTTTGGCTCCGAGTTCCAGCAACTGGTCCCTTACACGTAAATACCAGTGTCTAGCAGCATCACAAAGGCTATAAACAGTCTTCTTCAACTTCCATAGCTTACCATTCGCATATTCTTGTGGGGGACGTAGATGGACAACCCTCTCAATGTCGTGACCCTGCAGGTAGGCAGCCTTCACATCCATAGTATGGCAAACCCAATGGTTGGTGGAAGCCAAGGAGAGGGCCGCACGCACCGCTTCTTTCGAACAAGTAGGGGAATCTTTCCGGAGGCTTGCCGAGTCTTCCTCAAACCCTCTAGCTACAAGCCTGGCTTTGACAACTGGTTTGCCATCTTTTATTTTCTCTGTTACCACCCAACGAACTGATATGGCCTCCTGTCCGACATCTTTTACTTCCTCATACGCTTTGTTGTTTTGCCAATTCATAATCTCACTATCCTTTGCACTTATCACATCTTCAGAATTAAACAGAGTGAGCATTTCTACATCATCGTCGATCACTTCCCAAGAGTCAAAATCATTCTGCAAATCTACCCAACCAATACTCCCATCACAGTCTTTCTTCATTTTATAGCAGTGCTTGTACTTTCCGGTGGATTTACCTGCCCTACTCACGATATTCCCTGATAACAGCTCCCCACTGGCTGAGTGTATTCCTTTAATACGTTGCCCAATGGAGACCTTGGGGATCCTTGAAGACTGACCAGCTGGCTGTTTAGCAATATCTTCATCAGTAGACTCCTCAATTTCGACTTCATCATCATCAGACTCATCATCCCGATCTTCTATATCATTACTTTCATGCATGTCAACATCTTTATCATGGTTAACATCTTGTGTGTTTCCACTAACCACTCTTGCTGCTTGGTTTGGGACATGTGCTAGCCGACATTCGTGCACTCGCACGTAGACACCGCCGAGTCTCACAAGGATTTGCTTGCCATCTCTCCCAATCACAATGCCCGGACCATGCCACTCATGCCCATCATTCCTTTTATAGAAAACTTCATCACCATTTTGGAGGTCATCCACATCACTAGAGCGTACGTTGTGCCTCAGTGCTCTAGAGACACGTTCATTGGACTCAGCCTTGATGAATTCTTGTCTTGCCACATGCAGAACATTCAAATTTGTCCTTACAATATCTGTGGTACATTTTGACTCCAAGGCTGGCAGTTCATTAAGGAATATGTTTGGAAGATTCGGATTTTGTCCAAAAACAAGCTGGTTAGGGGAAAAACCTGCATAGTTAACGAGAGCATTCCGTGCCGACACAGCCCAAGCCAGGGCAACATGCAAGCAACAATGGCTATCGGCCATTATTTTCCTCACAATGTCACCAATCACCTCATTTTGTCGCTCACAGGCCCCATTGCTCCACGGGCTCTCAGCAGAAGTAGTCATAATTTTTATGTTGAAGTTTCCACCCAGGTCTCGCATCCCTGCATTGTTAAACTCGCAACCATTATCTGTCAAAATCTTCTTAGGTGCACCAAACACCATAATCCAGCTCTGAAAAACACCTTTAATAATAGTCCCTGCAGACTTATCAGCTATCACCTTAGCAGTGCAATACCTGGTTGCCAAATCGACAAGGACCAAGAAATAATACCTTCCCCAGGCTTTTAGATCCATGGCAACCACTTCATTAAATCTAGATGCCATTGGCAGACTCACAACAGGCCGGGGTCTTGTTTTCTTGAATCTGTGACAGATAGTGCAAGAGTCAGATACCTCCTTAATAGCATTTTCCAGCCCTGAATTTTTCATACCAGCGTCTGTAATTAATTTTGTAAGTCTGGCAGGGGTTGGGTGTCCAAATTGTTCATGAAGTTTTAAAGCAGTTTTCTTCACATCAGATCCAAGAGCCGCCAAAGCGATCCCTCTGTATGACCCATGGCCTAGTCACAGGGAAATGGGAAGCAAGTAATGGCCTGAAGATGATGACTTCAAATCAATTATATCACCACGTACCTTAACCTGGTCAGTGTCAAAGTTGAGTAACATTTTGGCCTTCTTCATGGAGCGCTTGCTCAACAACAATGGTATGTTGCAGCTTACAACATCAGTCACTATGGTGCCGCTTGTATTCCCAATGCGGCAGGGCAGGGTAACACGCCTGAGTGATGGGACCGTAACATTGTCAGCAAACGTGAAGGTTGAGGAGGATTTTTCTTCCACTATAGCCTCCCACTCATAATCACTGAGCTCACTTACATAGGAATTAAACCACTTTTCGCCGCATACGGACTTTGAGCACCCAGTATCCAAGACACCACATCCTTTGGCTTCGTCTACCAGCGTCTGTAACTTGCCACTGTTCACCTCTTCACCCGCATATCCCATGAACAAGGATAAGTGCACTGTTTCTGAGTCCTGCTGTTTATTCACACTGTCGTTTTCATAAGCGTCTGGACAACTGCGAGCCCAATGGAAACGAAAACCACATACGAGGCATTTCGTTATCTTACCGTCTGGTCCAGCTGGGTTCTGTCTCCTACCCGAAGCTAAACGTGTAGCCGCGTGTGTGTGTGTTGTCGCACTCCGACCACCACGATAAGCACCGCCGCGCACCCTCGCACGGCCGCGTCCTTTCACGTAAAACACTTCGTCCCCAGCGGTGGCAGTGTCAATGGGCTGCACGGCCTGTTGTTGTTTCGTGTCTGTTTCCTTAGACTCGTTTCCCAGAAGCACGGGCTCACTTTTCACTGCAACCGTAGACACAGCAGCCGATGTTTTGCTAGGACCACCGATTTCTCCAGCAAATATGCGTGTCAAAGCAGATTTCATGTTTGCATATGTCACTTCACTAATGGCAGACATCACCAGTTGTTGTTCACTATCAGAGAGACTGCCTGAAGCCAGAAGCATAAATGCCATGACGGAATCAGGGAGATCCATGCCTTGCTTTGTAAAGTTAAAGAATACGTGTTCAAACGCCGCCACATATTCACGAATGTTCGTATCACTAGCTCGTCTATAGTTATATAGTTCATGGAATGCCACAAATTGACGCCGACCTTTGTCCACAAGAAACAAGCCATCTAGTTTCACCAACAGCTGTTCTACACCATCCTCTTGTTTCAAAACATCCGGGTCCAATTCCGACGAGGCAACTCTCGCTCTTCCCGTAAGTGAAGAGCGTGAGGGATGAAAGACTGAAGATGCTGGTTGACTCTTGCATAAGGGGTTTGGACAGTATAGGGATGAGCATGAGTAGAAAGTCGTGTGCAGCGGGGCCGCGGGAGGAGGAGAGGCAAGTAGTTAGCAAGTTCAGAAGAGCAGTCAGCGTGGAAATATCGATAGAAGATAGAAAGAGAGGCAACATCGCGGCGGAATTTAAGAGGTAGAAGACTATCAGTAGGAGGAGGAGAGCTGATGAGACGAAGAGCCTTAGACTCCACTCTGTCCAGAAGAGCTGTGTGAGTGGAGCTCCCCCCACACGTGAGATGCATACTCCATACGAGGGCGGACAAGGCCCCTGCATATGGACAGCAGCTGTGCAGGGGAGAAGAACTGGCGGAGACGGTACAGAACGCCCAGCCTCGAGGAAGCTGATTTAGTAAGAGATGAGATATGAAGTTTCCAGTTGAGATTTTGAGTTAAGGATAGACCGAGGATGTTTATAGCGTCTTCCATTTAGCGTAACCCGTTTCTGGGTCGTGATCTGGCGTGTTCCATTTAGCGGAACCGATCAGCTGACGCCGCAACCTGCATCCATTTTAGAGGATCTGGGTGACCCGGAGAGACCCCACTGGAGAGCAGGGTTGGGCAGATCACTTTCGACCCAAGACCCAGACCAGGACCAAGACCATCGCCGCCGCCGCCATTTGCATGACTTATTTCCCATATTTGGGTATTTTTTGCTACAACCACTGCATCCAGGTGGTGCCTGGTGATCCGAAATTGTAGGTACTGTATGCCAGTTACATATTTACCCATAGATATGTGCCGCAAACCATGAATAATAAGTTAAAAGTGGTGCAGTGGGCGGGGCGTTGAAATTTTAATTTCGGGCCCAGCAAGAGGCCTGTAGTGGCTTTCAACGATAACAGTTGGTTGAATAAATGTGTGGAGAGCCATATATGTATGGCGGGGCAAGGGTTTTGTGGCCGGGCGAGGGAGGGGAGTGAAACGCGACGGCTTTGTTTTATACAGAATAGCACCCACCTGGGTGTCACACTGGCGCTGTGTCCCGGGGTAATGGGCTCCCTCCCACCACAGGCTCAAGGGCCAATGCGACGGAGATGAGCACCGAGGCCACGCGCTGCTATAGCGTATGCCTCCAACTTTACCTCTACCTTACGATGACTGACGTGTTTATTGCCGATACATGTTGATTTACTATTTATCATTATTATAACCATGGGTAGGCTGCTAGTTAATTTTCATAATCCTTGGTAACCCTCATTTATGCATAATGTAAGGATGAATTGTTTGTTTCAGTGACTTTATTGTGTTGTTTGGGTCACTGATATCACAAAAAAATACCAGTTAGGTTAGATTATCAATGAGTGAAGCAGTAACAATTCAATATTATATTTAAATGGTAATCAATTGCTAATCTAGCAGCAGTATATTGCTATCCATCAAGTAAGGTCCAGTTGCCTTAGATTGTAGTGCGGCAACTAGGCCTGATAAGGGAGCCTCCCATAACCCACTTGGCGAGTGGGATACCTCTTTGGCCGACTCAGTAAGGAGTGGCTCTCCCGTCACGCTGGTCGCGGGTTCAAGATAAGTACAAGATAACTAATTATGCGGCTATAGGTCCAAATATGTTAAGTTTCCTAAATGACGAGTTTTGTTTAAAATTATATTCCATCATATTTTTGTTGCCAAGGTATAATTTGAAGGCATGAATAGTATTCCAATTGTTGTAGAAAGTATCCAATTTGGATTATCAAAGGTTGCATACGCTGGGGGGCGCGTCGCCTCACCCACCCTACAACGCCAAGTCTGAGGGTCCCTCCTGACAAGTCTCCATGCAGGGCCCCCTTTCATCCTGAGTACCTCCTGGCAGGATTTATCAACTTGCTCAAGTCACAAACTTTGTTGGTGTCATTATTAGTTTCTTCTAATCTTAGAGTGAGTCAAAACTGTAAAGTTAACATGTACCCAGTTATGATAATCATTATTAATAGTTTTATGTATTTTTTAATTTTGAGTCTCAACGTGTTCCATCAATGTCCCCAATCACACCTGGGAACCCAGCAATGTCTTGAAATTCAGTTTCTTTCTTGATTAATCTGTGTAATAAGAAAAATAAATTGTACCTGTTGTTAATTGTGCTCAATGTTTTTATTAGTTAAATAAATGCATTTGTACAGTTGTTTTGCTTTATTTTCTTATGCCGGAGGATAGAATTGATCTTGATTTTCATGACCCTATTTGTGCTGAGTGAATGAGGGAGCTATAGTTCAGCAGTGTTATCATTAGGTAAGGTTGGAGGCATTTGATAAGCTGTGTGTTGTCTTGATCTTGACAAGTAATGCACAGGGCACCAGTACAGGTGCATAACACGGATATTTGTGTTGGCTGCTGGGGGAACTGGGGTGCCGAGCGTGTAGGGAAGGGAAGTGAATAGATGTACTACTAGTTAGTCTTGGTGTGTTGTGACAAGTGAGTGTGTATTTGTTTTCTGAATGAGTCCATTGTCTGTAGGGGGAGGCTGTTCCAGTCACGTGTGGTGCGTGGAAAGTATGAGTCTGTATATGCGTCAATGTTAGTGTGATATGTTTGGTATTTTTGGCTGAGTGTGTTACAAGTACGCTGACTGTTTGCGTTCTGTAAGTATGTGTGTGGGTCAATGTCAATGTAAGTGTATGTGATCTTGTACAGAATTTTAAGTGTGTGCTTGTCTGCACATGTGAAGAGGTTACATATTAATTAATCTGTTGTTTGATTTGTGTTGTGATGCCTGGTGTTCAAGTTCATTGTTTATAATGAACCGAGCCACCTTGGTGTTGATTAGTGCTAACTTATAAATGTTTGTGTGTGTGTGTGTGTGTAAGGATCCCACACCGTGGAGCAGCATGATAGTGTTGGTCTCACAAGTGTGTTGTTCATCAGCGCTTATTTGTCTCTGGCCCTTTAGCCTGCGTCAAGTGAGAATCTATTACCCTGGGACACAGGCAAGTATCTAATGTCTAAGTTAAAAGAGTTTGCTTTCCCGGAAAACCTATTTATCCATCAGCCTGATAGGGAAGATGAACAGGTGGTGTGCCATCTGCCTAGAGTAAAAGAGTCGACATTAGGATGGTACAGCAAGACACAGAAGCTAGAGGGAGTAGACTGGCATGTAGGAAACTGGGGGAGCAAGCTGATGTTTAAAGCAAGAACGAGAACCCCGCAGCTAAATGGCAGGAACAGGGAAGGGGGAAACCAGAACTGTAGCTGTAGGACAGGGGAGAAAGAACCAGTGGAACACCCAATAGTAGAATGCACCAACTGTGAGAGGCAGAGAGGGGAGTTATTAGTAGCACCAGAGAGGAGTGGGCTAAGAGGCTAGAGGAGGCCAACGGGGCAATCGCACGGTACGAGTTGGGGCTGTATGGAGATGCAGTGCTGGGAGAAAAGGGCACAAATGCTTGAATAAGTGCACGGATAAGCAATGTCAGTAAGTTATTCCAGCAACAAACTGAAAAGTAAAGTGCGATAGTGTATTGCAGTGAAGAAAAATTAAGCTACACAGCACAATTGAAAGGAAAAGTGTGAATAGACAGGAGAGACGCCCGAGAGGAGGAGGACCTAAGGAGCGATACAGGTCAAAAGAAGAAGAAGAATGTTTGTTTACATATCCGCCTAAATGCGTTCCATTTACGGCGCGAAAACCCGGACCTGGGTCTGGGTTTATCCCCGAACCTGGTTCCGGGTTTTGTGTCAAATGGAAGACGCTATTAGTGTTGAAGAAGGTGACAGCTGAGTGTTGTCGAAGAAAAGAGGATAGGTGTTTGGAAGATTGTGTCGAGTTGATAGGTGGAGAAATTGAGTTTTTGAGGCATTGAAGGACACAAGGTTCCTTCTGCCTCAATCGGAAATGATAGCAAGGTCTGAGGTTAAGCGTTCTGCAGCCTCCAGTCTGGAGTCGTGTACTTTCTGTTGTGATGGTCTTCTATTGAAAGAAGTTGAATAATGCAGAGTGGAGTCGTCGGCGTACGAGTGGACAATACAGTTTGTTATGGAAAGAAGATCATTGATGAACAACAGGAAGAGAGTGGGTGATAGGACAGAGCCCTGTGGAACGCCACTGTTGATAGGTTTAGGGGAAGAGCAGTGACCGTCTACCACCGCAGATATAGAACGGCCGGAAAGGAAACTGGAGATAAAGGAACAGAGAGAGGGATAAAATTCGAAAGGGGACAGTTTAGAAAGCAAAGACTGGTGCCAGACTCTATCGAAGGCTTTCGATATGTCAAGCGCAACAGAGAAAGTTTCACGGAAACGGCTAAGAGAGGATGACCAAGGGTCAGTTAAGAGAGCAAGAAGATCGCCAGTAGAACGCCCCTTGCGGAATCCATACTGGCGATCAGATAGAAGGTTAGAAGTGGAAAGGTGTTTTTGAATCTTCCGGTTAAGGATTGATTCTAAAGCTTTAGATAGACAGGAAAGTAAAGCTATAGGGCGGTAGTTTGAGGGATTGGAACGGTCACCCTTCTTAGGCACAGGCTGTACAAAGGCATACTTCAGCAGGAAGGAAATATAGATGTTGATAAGCAGAGACGAAAGAGTTTGACCAGGCAGGGTGTCAGCACAGAGGCATAGTTTTTAAGGACAATAGAAGGCATTCCATCAGGTCCATAAGCCTTCTGAGAGTTGAGGCCAGAGAGGGCATAGAAAACATCATTTGGAAGAATCTTAATAACAGGCATAAAGGAGTCGGAGGGGGGATGAGTAGGAGGAATATGCCCAGAATCGTCTAGGGTGGAGTTCTTACAGAAAGTTTGAGCGAAGAGTTCAGCCTTAGAGACAGATGAGACGGCAGTGCTACCGTCAGGGTTAAGGAGAGGAGGGAAAGAGGAAGAAGTGAAATTGGAGAATATATTTTTGGCTAGATGCCAGAAGTCACGGGAAGAATTAGAAGAAGAAAGATGTTGACATTTTCTATTTATAAAAGATGTTTTGGTAAGTCGGAGAATAGATTTGGCACGATTCCGGGCTGAAATGTATAGGTCAAAGTTAGTGGGAGTTCGAAGGCTCTGGAACCTTTTGTGAGCTGCCTCTCTACTTTAATAGCACGAGAACAAGCATGATTAAACCAAGGCTTTTTAGTATGAGGAGTAGAGAAAATACGTGGAATGTATGCCTCCATTCCAGAGACAATCACCTCTGTGATGCGCTGAGCACACACAGAGGGGGTGTCTCTCCTGGAAGCATTAATCATTCCACGGGAAATCGGAAAAGTACATCCTCAGGTCGTCCCACCGAGCTGAAGCAAAATGCCAGAAGCATCGCCTCCTCGGTGGGTCCAGAGGATGTACAGGAGCGATAGGACATGATACAGAAATAAGGTAATGATCGGAGGAGCCCAACGGAGAGAACAGTTTGACAGAGTAAGCGGAAGGATTAGAGGTAAGGAAGAGGTCTAGAATGTTGGGCCTGTCTCCAAGACGGTCGGGAATACGAGTAGGGTGCTGAACCAACTGCTCTAGGCCGTTGAGGAGAGCAAAGTTGTAGACTTGTTCACCAGGCTGGTCAGTGAAAGAGGATGAAAGCCAAAGCTGGTGGTGAAGATTGAAATCCCCCAAGACGGAGATTTCAGTGAAGGGAGAGTGGGTCAAGATGTGCTCCACTTTAGAGTTCAAATGGTCAAAGAATTTTACATAGTTAGTAGAGTTAGGTGATAGATAAACAGTACAGATGTATTTAGTAATAGAATGACAATGATATCTTAGCCAGATGGTGGAAAATTCAGAAGAGTCAAGGTCGTGGGCACGAGAGTAAGTGTGTCGTTGCGCACGTAGGCGCAACATCCAGCTTTGGATTGAAATTTAAGATAGAGATAGTAGGAGGGAACAGAGTAGAGGTTGCTGTCAGTAGCCTCAGAAACCTGTGTTTCGGTGATGATGAGAAGGTGAGGGTTAGAGGAAGAGAGATGGTGTTCCACAGAATGAAAATTAGAACGAAGACCGCGAATGTTGCAGAAATTGATAAGGAGGAGGTTCGAGGAGTTATCAGGACACCTCTCAAGTCGGCAGCCAGAAGGGAAGTCCTCCCTGGGGGAATTTATGGTCCCCCCCCAGGCGGGGAGTCCGAGGCGGTGTTTTCGTTAGCCATTTTGAATTTTGAATTTTGGGAAAAGGTGTGTGTGTTGTGTGAATGTTGTGTGGTGTAGAAAGAGAGAGGAACTGTCTTTAGAGAGCATGCTGAACTACTCTCTGGTGTTAATGAGACAAAAGGGAAACGGTTAGTGACAACATGGGCAGGGTCTTTGAAGGGCTTCAGCACCCTCATAGCTTCCCATATATCCTCACCGGGAGTAGCTCACGCCCGTTCGGTAGGTCTCTTCCTACCTACTCCTACTCGCTGTCGTTTGAAACAGTTGTGCTTGGTAGCTATTCAAGGGTGTGTTGCTTTTTTCTCTTGGAGCCATAGATACCACGGGTAACCATCTATAAGCATCTTTATTTAGTCACTCATTAAGCACACGACGTGAGCTAAATCACTTCAAGGTTGTCTTCAGTAATGAAGACAACACATGACATTCGCAGTCGCATTTTTTTTAAACAAATGAATATATAATTGTAATTCAGCTACTACTATACGTTATTTTACCGTGTTTTACATCACAACGTATTAAAGATTATCATTTAAAGGGAACATTATAACATAAAAAATAAATACACATCACTTCCGTTACCTTCAAATGCTCCCGTACGAAACATTCTGAGAGCGGCGACATCACTTCATATCGCTACTGTACATACATCCTTTGTGCATATACTGCAGCAGTTGAATAACTGACACCATATGATATGTGGAAGAAATAAGGAAGACAAGCTCATTAACTCCGACGATCTGGGAGCGAGAAAGCCAATGTTATGGGTGGACTTGCTCCCCGGCCAAGCTCTGCCCACCCCTACCCCGCCATGCTTCACCTCACAGTGAAGAGCGGCGCCCGCTGAGGGCCACTCCGTCTATTCTTCCTCCAAGGAATATTCTTTCTCCAAGGTTGTGGGCATGGGACCGAGCCAGTATACGGCTCCGAATAAAGGCCGATTCACACTACATTGACTACACCAGCACGTGTATGGGGCGTGACCGTACCTGAGCGGGACCGTAACGGACCGGCAACAGCAAGTGTATTCACACTACACCAGCACGTAAACGGCCCGGACCTGGGCCGTCATGGGCCGGTAACCTTCGGCTCACACCATTTCGTAGCAGTACGATCCTGTCCTTCAGCCTGGACACATCTAAGGCTGTGCTACCATGTTCAAGAATAATAGGGACTTGGCAGTGATTGCACTTCTTATGGAAGAAGAGGAAAATGAAAATCTCCAAAAGAAAAACAAAAGACTTTGGGTACATAAACCATTAAAGAAAAGGAGAACAGAAGTAAAATATGCAACACTGTACAAAGAACTGATGGACGTTGAACAAAACTTCGATCAGTATTTCAGGTTGTCCAGACATCAGATTCATGAGCTGCTAAATCTACTTGAGGGCACCATCAGTAAAAGATGGTGAAAAGTTAGGTCACACGTCAAGTGCAAGGCCCACTACTTTGGGCCTTGACCACACCTCACCTCTGTTTATCCTCAGTAGCGCACATCTGAATAGCTACATATTATAAATGAATGCATGAATATTAATTACAAGCGAGGTTTGATATATTAACAAAATAAATTTTCATGAATACTATTATTGCTATTTTATTTTGATGTTGTCATTCAGTGTTTTACTTTTTAAATCCTAGTTACCTTTTGCGTAAGAGAGAGAGAGAGAGAGAGAGAGAGAGAGAGAGAGAGAGAGAGAGAGAGAGAGATGAGGTGCTACGCTCCCCGAGGCCACGCCTGTCTGCTGTGCTGGTGACGGAAGTGTGTTCACACTATCCAACACTGGCAGGCTCCGGACCGGGCCGTACCGGCGCGGACCTGCAAAATATTCTCGCCGACAGTCCCGACCGGCAACTAGGGATGGGCAGGTACCGTTAATTTGATTACCAAGAGTACCGGTACCGAAAACGCAGGTACCGTTAGTACCGGTACCAATACCGGTACCGTAGAGTTTTTTTTTTTTAATTTTAATGACGTCTGACGTCCTAATTAAATTTTCCGTAAAGAAAACTTTCTCTCTCTCTCTCTCTCTCTCTCTCTCTCTCTCTCTCTCTCTCTCTCTCTCTCTCTCTTCGTTTCACGAATGTAGACAGATCAAAATTGTTTATGATCGATGACACTTTGCGAAGGAGGAACAATGGCGTAAAACTCAAATGTAGACAAGTAAATTCAGACTGCACCAAATTTTTCTTCACCAACGTTGTAGTGCGAGAATGGAATAAGCTCCCACCGTCAGTGGTCCAGTGTAACACGATTGACTCCTTTAAAAACAAGCTCGACCGTCACTTCCTTGAACTTAATATTATTAACTATAGTTGAAATGCAATGTTTTGGAGCCATCTAATTAATGTAGAATCAAATAGGTTTAAGGACAGACCACCCATATAGTCTGGACCATGGGGTCTGCGTGGTCTGATTTTCTATGTAAATCTCTCTCTCTCTCTCTCTCTCTCTCTCTCTCTCTCTCTCTCTCTCTCCACTGAATGAAGTGAATGTTAATTTTTTCCATAGAAATTAGCATATATTATAAAGTTACTATGGATGGATCGACTCATATAGTCTAATAACGATAACAGTATATATATATTAGCAAAACTATTAAAAAAAGAATCGGACATGAAGAATTATATAATAGATAAGTTAATAAAATAATGGAGCCGAACGGGAGGATGGAAACATCAGGCAGGACAAAATGGCGGGAAGACGGACATGCAGCGACTCGCACAGCCGGGACCAACAGCATGGCATGGCGGGCGAGCGTGTCCCCATAAGCACCGGCACTGGGAATCCAAACGGTACAGTACAGATATGCAGCCAGACAGTTTACTGCACGACTAATATCCCTTAAAGGCGCAAAAAGTAGAGCCAGGATGAATAAATTAGTACTATTTAATGGAATGTGATTCTGTGTATAATAAATATCTAGTCTGAAGGACCTGTTGGCATGCAATATATGGGTAGCAGTAACACTGTAGTTTCATTTCACACGCCAGCATATCATAAGTAAGTATAAACAGTGTAAAATGGGGTAAAAAAAGTGCTACTGAAGTGACAGCCCCTACAACAATATGGTGGGCGGGGGAGAGCGGTGAGCTCACCCAAGACAGTACTGACCGCGCGCCTCACAGCCACTCTACCCTTTACCTCCATGGCTAGTACCCGCTGGAGCCTCCATCTTCAAAATTTCAACTTAACAATGAAGCACATCAAGGGGGTAGATAATCTAATACCCGACTTGCTTTCAAGACCCTGATTGCCGCGTGGGGGGACCGCTGCTTGGCTGTGTCTGTTCTAGTGGAGGGGAAGGAAAATTATGATTTTGTGTCTGTTTGATTCATTTATCTTATTTTGAGGGGGTGATAACTATATTTTTGTGTTTTATGATTTGTGGCTTTTAGTTATTTTAAGGATCTATTATAATTTTTGTGTTCGATTTATTTTTGAGAGATTTGAGGGTTTACTGAAATTTTGAATGTCATTTATATTTTTTTCAAGTTTCCCGTCACAGACCACAGCGAGCCACTGTGTACACCCCCGTGTCCGTTCTCGTTCGGGGGGACTGTTACGGCAGGGCTTTTCCCGCGCCTTTCTGTTTTTTCCTTCCACTTGACACGGTGGCGTCACGCACATGGCCTGCCGTGTGACCCATGTTCGCGCTGGTATTTCCGCCCACGTGTTTTCAGTAGTGTTTGTGCCTTAGTTTTTGAGTTTATCACCAGTTCATGTTTTGAGCGAGCTAAGCTTCGCCAATCTTGGATTTCTTTGTAGATATGTAAATCAAATCAGTAAATATATAATCGTATTGTAATAACTTGCGTTTCCGTTTAACCTTTTCTTTGTTTTAAATTGTCCCTCTTTTTTTTTGTTCGGTTAAGGGGAAAAGAACCTGGTGTTTGATGCCAAACCAACCCAGTTATTTTTCTATAATTTTTCCAAGACCCTTGACCACCCCGTGGCGACACTGGGGAAGTAACACACATTATTACAGCCGGGCGCAGATCGACGGTATGTGTTCAATCACTGGCAAGTGCAGTAGTCTTTTCTGCACCTTCTTCAAAATCTCGACTACGTTGGACATTCCCAATCTTATCTGTTTAGCTGCTTGATACAATATAAGCATTTTCATCTATGCTACACGCAACTTTTTTTGTCATTCTTAAGTTTTACAAAGCATGACCAAGCAACATCAGACTGTTCATTGTTATCCCAAAACTGGCAAAATTATGTCAAGATGGCATAAATGCTTGCAGAATCCCTAATCCATCTTTATGAGCACCATTCAAAATCATGTGCTGTTGTTTTGGTTCACCAAGTATCATTATAATCAGCACAGCTACATTCTCTTCATACTCTTTATTTCATGATGTGAATTGGATGCACTGATTTGATGATTTTGAAATGAGAGAAAGTGGTTACAGCAACAGTAACTATTATATGCTAACTTGTTTTACTTGATTTTTCGTATTTATGGTAATGTACTTTTCATTTTTTTAAACAAGACCACCAGCTGTATATAACGTACATGACCAGCAGTTAACCATTCGTTCTACACATTCCAGTTTCTTTTAAACTTCACCTAATAGATAAAATACATTTATTGCACCGCATAATAAATAAAACATTTATTGCACTATTAAATTTTCTAAAGCTTCATTTTTCTTTATAGAATCATCACAGAGGCAGAGGTGGAGACACACTCTTCTGCACTTGATGTCCACGACTACTGTGGCTCCCAAGCTGTGCCATCGTCTCCACCGGTACCATCACCACCAAAACCACCACCATCACCACCACCATCACCATCTCAACCACACCACCATCAGTCACCTCACAAAACTTCAGAGACTTAACGACCCCTAGACAAGACTTCATAAAGGTAAAGTTTGGGGCATACGCTGTAGCAGCGCGTGGAATCGGTGCTCATCTCCGTAACATTGGCCCTTGAGCCTGTGGTGGGAGGGAACCCATTACCCCGGGACACAGGGCCAGTGTGACATCCGGGTTACCACAGTTTACCTTCCCCAGGTTTCCCCAGGTACCCATTTATCGACCAGCCCGAGAGGGAGGATGAACAGCTGGGTGAGCTGCACGCCGACTGCCCGGGCCGGGATTCGAACCCGGGCCCGCGGAGTAGAAGCCAGGCACGCTGACCACTAGACCACGGAGGCGTGGCGGAGACCTCATAGATGGGGTATTAACGTCAATGAGGAAGGGCGGGAGGCCTACAGAGATAACATACCAGGCAAGAACAGAAGAAATGGGAAAAAAATAAAATTACTGTTTACCATCTGGCTAAGACTTCATTGTCACTTTAGTACTAAATACATCTGTGCTGTTCATCTCTCACCTAACTCTACCAACTATGTAAAATTATTTGCCTACTTGAATTACAAAGTGGAGCATACCTTGACCCACTCTTCCTTCGCTGAAATCTCCATCCTAGAAGATTTCACTGTTCACCACCAGTTTTGGCTTTCTTCATCTTTCATTGACCAGCCTGGTGGACATGCCTACAACTTTGCTTTATTCAGTGATTCAGAGCAGTTGGTTCAGCACCCTACTTGTATTCCCAACATTCTAGACTTATTCCTAACATCTAATCCTTCAGCTTATTCTGTTAAATTGTTCTTTCCGTTGGGCTCCTCCGAACTTTATTTCAGTATTATGTTCTAAAGCTCCTATATAGCCTCTGGACCCACCAAAGAGGCGATGCTTCTGGCATTTTACTTCCGCTTGGTGGGACGACATGAGGATGTACTTTTCCGATTTCCCGAGGAATGATTACTGCTTCCAGGAGAGAGACCCCTCTGTGTTTGCCCAGCACATCACAGAGGTGATTGCCTCTAGAAAATGCCACAACCTTGCTTTCTCTAATTCTTCCAGAGACTTCTGACACCTAGCCCTAAACATCTCCTCCAATTTCACTTCATCTTACCCTCCTCTCCGTAAAATCCTGACCGCAGCACCGCCGTCATCTCTCTCTCCCTAGGGCTGAACTCTTTTTCTCAAACTTTCGTTAAAAACTCCACTCTGGACGATTCTGGGCATATTCCTCCAACTCATCGCCCCCCCCTCCTCTGACTCCGCTTTGCCTGTTATTAAGATTTTTAAAAATTAAGTTTTCTGTGCTCTCTCTGGCCTCATCCCTCAGAAGGCTATGAGCCTGATGGAGTGCCTCCTATTGTTTTTAAAAATAGTGCTTCTGTTCCGCCACCCTGCCTGGTCAAACTCTTTCGTCTCTGTCTTTCAACATCTACCTTTCCTTCCTGCTGAAACTATGCCTTCATACAGCCTGTGCCTAAGAAGGGTGACCGTTCCAATCCCTCAAACTACCGTCCTTTAGCTTTACTTTCCCGTCTTTCTAAAGCTTTTGAATCAATCCTTAACCGAAAGATTCATAAGTATCCATCCACTTCTGACCTTCTATCTGATCGCCAATATGGGTTCCGCAAGGGGCGTTCTACTGGCGATCTTGCTTTTTTAACTGACTCCTGATCATCCTTTTTTAGCCGTTTCGGTGAAACTTTCTCATTTGCGGTAGACATTTCGAAAGCTTTTGATAGAGTCTGGCACAATTTGCTTTCTAAACTACCCCCTACGGATTCTATCCTTCTCTCTGCATCTTTATCTCCAGCTTCCTTTCCGGCCGTTCTATCTTTGCTGTGGCAGACGGTCACTGTAATTCCCTATGAGTCTAAACCTATCAACAGTGGTGTCCCGCAGGACTTTGTCCTATCTTTCACTCTCTTTCTGATATTCATCAATGATCTTTCCACAACAAACTGTCCTATCCACTCAAACGCCGACGACTCTACTTTGCATTAATTGTTTTCTTTCAACAGAAGATCCTCACAACAGGAATTACAAGACTCTAGACTGGAGGCTGCAGAACGCTTAACCTCTGACCTTGCTATTATTTCCGATTGGGGCAGAAGGAACCTGGTGTCCTTCAATGCCTCAAAAACTCAATTTCTCCACCTATCAACTCGACACAATGTTCAAAACACCTATCTCCTATTCCTCGACAACACTCAGCTGTCACCTTCTTCAACACTAAACATCCTCGGTTTATCCTTAGCTCAAAATCTTAACAGGAAACTTCACATTTTCTCTTTCATTAAATCAGCTTCCTCGAAGTAGGGCGTTCTGTATCGTCTCCGCCAGCTCTTTTCCACCCCACAGCCGTAATCCATACACTTGTCCGCCCTCGTATGTAATATGTATCTCACGTGTGGGGGGCTCCACTCACACAGCCCTCTTGGAGCGAGTAGAGTCTACGACTCTTCGTCTCATCAGCTCTCCTCCTCTTACGATAGTCTCCTACCTCCTAAATTCCGCCGTCATGCTGGCTCTCTATCTTCTATCGATATTTTTACGCTGACTGCTCTTCTGAAAATGCTAACTGCATGCCTCGCTCTCTCCCGCGGCCCCGCTGCACACGACATTCTACTCAAGCTCATCCCTATATTGTCCAAATCCCCATCGCGAGTTAACCAGCATCTTCACTCTTTCATCCTTCACGCTGGCAAACTCTGAAACAATCTTCCTACGACTTGAAGTCTTTTTAAGAAGAGAGTATCAGGACATCTCTCCTACCGAAACTGACCTCTCTTTTGGTCATTCCTCTGAACAGTTTTTTTTATAGGACCAGGGATTAGCAGTAATATATATATATATATATATATATATATATATATATATATATATATATATATATATATATATATATATATATAGATATATATATATATATATATATATTAGTAAAATTAACTGACATTTCTTTGCTGCAATTTTTAAATTAAAAGGTTAATTAAAGTACTTAATCATAATATGTAGTGCTGATGGATATGAGGCATCGAGGCAGATGAAGTTTTAAGTCCAAAGCAACCTTCCTTTCCAGATGAAGGCTGCCTCCTCGACGATCATTAATGAATTACATATTCATTGCCTCCTCGACGATCATTAATGAATTACATATTCATTGCCTCCTCGACGATCATTAATGAATTACATATTCATTGCCTCCTCGACGATCATTAATGAATTACATATTCATTGCCTCCTCGACGATCATTAATGAATTACATATTCATTGCCTCCTCGACGATCCTTAATGAATTACATATTCATTGCCTCCTCGACGATCATTAATGAATTACATATTCATTGCCTCCTCGACGATCATTAATGAATTACATAATCATTGCCTCCTCGACGATCATTAATGAATTACATATACATTGCCTCCTCGACGATCATTAATGAATTACATATTCATTGCCTCCTCGACGATCATTAATGAATTACATATTCATTGCCTCCTCGACGATCATTAATGAATTACATATTCATTGCCTCCTCGACGATCATTAATGAATTACATATTCATTGCCTCCTCGACGATCATTAATGAATTACATATTCATTGCCTCCTCGACGATCATTAATGAATTACATATACATTGCCTCCTCGACGATCATTAATGAATTACATATTCATTGCCTCCTCGACGATCATTAATGAATTATATTCATTGCCTCCTCGACGATCATTAATGAATTACATATTCATTGCCTCCTCGACGATCATTAATGAATTACATATTCATTGCCTCCTCGACGATCATTAATGAATTACATATTCATTGCCTCCTCGACGATCATTAATGAATTACATATACATTGCCTCCTCGACGATCATTAATGAATTACATATTCATTGCCTCCTCGACGATCATTAATGAATTGCATATTCATTGCCTCCTCGACGATCATTAATGAATTACATATTCATTGCCTCCTCGACGATCATTAATGAATTACATATTCATTGCCTCCTCGACGATCATTAATGAATTACACATTAATTTCAGGATGTTTTCGTGTATAATAAATGCAGGAAACAACAACAACAACAACATAACTAAGGCTCGTAATCCCCTTTCATTCACTAGGACACACACTACCAGATTTCATGCCTCCTGCACGTCTTCCACTGGACCTCTCTCTCTCTCTCTCTCTCTCTCTCTCTCTCTCTCTCTCTCTCTAGGTGCGGCGAAGGGGTCCACGGCGCTGTTCACGTGGCGCGCCGCTGGAGGCTCGTGTCGGCTGCACCAACACACGTGCGTGGCCAGATGGCTGGTGCGCTGCTACTTTTACGAACTACCGTAAACTATATACTTGTGGAAGTTGTTTTATTAATCATTTATTTGGCCATGTCTGCAGGAACGTAAATTTACTTCTTAATCGGACATGATTTGTTTCGTAAGGTAACCAAGCAAGATTAGTGTCGATCTTACAAGTATATGTACGGATTCGAGAAATATCTAACCAAGACAAAGGAACAATCCCACATGCCAGGCAAACAGAAACTGACATAGTGACTTCAGAGGTGCCAGAATACTGTTGGGAAAGAAACTTATGTAATACTTGGGCAGCTGAAGGAGCACAGCAAGACTTTTCAAAAGCCAATAACAAAGCTGTCATAAACACGGAATAATAATGTGCAGGATATTTTTTGAAAAAGTTTGTCGAATATTTTTGCGGCAATGCAGCCTAAAAATGCTTCTTTACAGGACACATCTATCTCTTGATTGAGGCAACCTACTTGAAAATAAAAGAAACCAAGTAAACTACATGACTAGGACACACCGTTTAGTCGTGAAAATGCCACATGAAAGAACTGGGCTGAATGCCTTTGACTGCAGTTCTGGCCAATGCATTTAGTCCATTCACTAACAGAAGAAACAGGCTTGCGTCCTTTCTTGCAACGAACGTTACCAGCGACTACAGTCAACTCTAGCAACTGGAGACATGAAAACGCACTGTGGCCGCAGGAGAGAGAGAGAGAGAGAGAGAGAGAGAGAGAGAGAGAGAGAGAGAGAGAGAGAGAGAGAGAGTAGCATTATGATACGCGTGTGTAGTATATTTTTTTCTTTTTTCTATTTTTTCCCTGTCTGAATCATAAATTCATGCGCTAGTCTGTAAATTACTATTAAGTTAAATTAATGTAGGCTATTAGAAATATGTTATAGATAATTCGTAGACGCACCTCTTCCACAATCGCAGCTGCAGAGGAGGAGGAGGAGCAGGTGCAGGAGGGCCTCCGAGGGGTGGTGGTGCAGGCGTCCCCTCATTGCGATGCTGCCGTCAGCGTGTCGGCGTGCTCACTGCCCCGCTAGACAGGACGCAACACTGTTTACGCCGTCCACTTCAGTGTTGCCAGAGCCAGACAGATCAGCCAAGTCCTGTCAGCGTACTTGACATTTGACTTTTCAAAGACAAAAATATCGTACATCGTTGAACTTTCCCCCGTCATTACGTCCATGCACTGCTTGCACTTATCAAATACATTTCGCTAAATAAATTGCAGCGTCTCCTGTGACGGCCTTACAATATCAGTCATTCAATTTTCTCAACAATATTATATAATATCTATGCTGTATGTATACAGAAAGTTGTGGGAAAGTTCGTTTTTTTATTTTTTTTTATTTTTACAGAAAAAGGAGCGGCTTAAAGGCAACAAAGAGAAGATGGCGCAACTATAAACACTTGCCTGCGCCATGACGGGCTGGGGCCGACTACCATCCAGGCCCCTCAAGCAAGCCTGCCGGCGCTATAGGCGTAGACGTAAAAAAAAAAGTGTAGAAAAAAATCCCGCTAATCGCTGCTCCTGAAAAAGATGAAAGTAAAGAGTGGCCAAAAGAGAGGTCAATTTCGGGGACTTGATACTCTCCTCTTGAAAGAGGTCAAGTCATAGGCAGGGGGAAATACAGACAAAAGTTCCAAAGTTTACCAGTGAAGGGGATGAAAGAATGAAGATGCTGGTTAACTCTTGCATAAAGAGTTTGGACAGTATAGGGATGAGCTAGAGTAGATAGAGTAGATAGTCCAGTGCAGCGGGGCCGCGGGAGGGAGGGAACAAGCAGCTAGCGTGTTCAGAAGAGCAGTCGGCATGAAAATATCGATAGAAGATGGAAAGAGATGCAACTGTGCGGCGGAATTTATGAGGTAGGAATGAATGAATGATTAATATTGTCATTCATGGCGCCGCAACATCGAGGTCATATGGCGCCGAATGTAATTTCCCGTATTACTATTTTAAACGAAATATAATCGTATAAAAAAATAAGCCAAATTAAAAATCTAAAAGAAATTACAATTCAGAGAGGAGTCTGGCCCGTCCGAAGGTGGGTCAGTGCTGATTGGTGTCGGCGACCTCGCACTTCGGCGTAACTCCAAGGCAGGATGGCCGAGGTGGTTTTAAGAGGTGGGAGACTATCAGTAAAAGGAGGGGAGCTGATGAGACGAAGAGCCTTTCGGCGGGATTATCAGTAAACCTCTTCCCTCTGCGTCGAAGAGAATGTGCTTCCGTTTGGTGGTATTAGCAATCGTTCTCTTCTCTTCCCCCTCGGAAGCTATCCTTCCTTACATTGTTGGTACTACTGCAAATCAAACAAACGTTGAAAACCGAAAAATTAATGCCTTCTAGTTACATTCCTACAAAGAAAAATAATGTGTGGTTAATTTATATGTAAACAGTGCTTGATACAGTGACATACACTATATATATCAGAAAATATTATATTGATGCGTTGGTTGGTAACAGTGGCGACGTCTGTTTACAAGGCAGCCCGAGCCCAGGGTTGCAAACTGGCATTTTTCCTTACATTATCTTCATGAAAATCACAAATAACATGGTGGATAAGTTCTCTGTGGACATGTGTGACCAAATACGTAAGGTGGACAGCACTGACGATATCTCCTTGGATGCTTTATTTGGTTAACTACAACCTGCAGGGTGCTGGTGACACAGGCAGCCTACACACACACACACACACACACACACACACACACACACACATACACACACACACATAGGAGATTTGGTAATAAATCGCTCAGTTTGCTATGAATCTTCATGGACTTGGTAAGCGCCCACTCATGAGACTTGGCAACCCTACCCGGGCGGCGTGTTCCAGTCTTGGAGGAAGTATTATTATTCCTCCAAGGTTCCAATGTTGGTTTATATTATTATAAGAACAGTGAAGGCTAGATGAATGTAGATATGGAGACGGGACTATTAGAACTTTGCTCGGGCCCAGTGACTACAAAAAGGTAAATACACACACACACACACACAAAAAAAAAAAAAAAAAAAAAAAACACGGCCCGGTAGCTCAGTGGATAGAACGTCTGCCTCACAACCAGAAGGACCAGGGTTCGATTCGAGTGTCCATCTATTACTGTGTGGGTGTGGGTGTTAGTGTCCATCTTTTACTCTGTGTGTGTGTGTGTGTGTGTGTGTGTGTGTGTGTGTTAGTGTCCATCTGTTACTGAGTGGGTGGGTATGTTAGTGTCCATCTATTACTGGGTGGGTGGGTGTGTTAGTGTACATCTGTTACTGTGTGGGTGTGTGTGTTATTGTCCATCTGTTACTGTGTGGGTGTGGGTGTTAGTGTCCATCTATTACTGTGTGGGTGGGTGTGTAAGTGTCCATCTATTACTGTGTGAATGTGTGTGTTAGTGTCCATCTATTACTGTGTGGGTGGGTGTGTTAGTGTCCATCTGTTACTATGTGGGTGGGTGTATTAGTGTCCATCTGTTACTGTGTGGGTGGGTGTGTTAGTGTCCATTTATTACTGTGTGGGTGGGTGTGTTAGTGTCCATCTATTACTGTGTGGGTGGGTGTGTTAGTGTCCATCTATTACTGTGTGGGTGGGTGTGTTAGTGTCCATCTGTTACTGTGTAGGTGGGTGTGTTAGTGTCCATCTATTACTGTGTGGGTGGGTGTGTTAGTGTCCATCTATTACTGTGTGGGTGTGGGTGTTAGTGTCCATCTATTACTGTGTGAGTGTGTGTGTTAGTGTCCATCTGTTACTGTGTGGGTGGGTGTGTTAGTGTCCATCTGTTACTGTGTGGGTGGGTGTGTTAGTGTCCATCTGTTACTGTGTGGGTGGGTGTGTTAGTGTCCATCTGTTACTGTGTGGGTGGGTGTGTTAGTGTCCATCTATTACTGTGTGAATGTGTGTGTTAGTGTCCATCTATTACTGTGTGGGTGGGTGTGTTAGTGTACATCTGTTACTGTGTGAATGTGTGTGTTAGTGTCCATCTATTACTGTGTGGGTGGGTGTGTTAGTGTACATTTATTACTGTGTGAACGTGTGTGTTAGTGTCCATCTATTACTGTGTGGGTGTGGGTGTGTTAGTGTACATCTATTACTGTGTGAATGTGTGTGTTAGTGTCCATCTATTACTGTGTGGGTGGGTGTGTTAGTGTCCATCTGTTACTGTGTGGGTGGGTGTGTTAGTGTCCATCTATTACTGTGTGGGTGGGTGTGTTAGTGTCCATCTATTACTGTGTGGGTGGGTGTGTTAGTGTCCATCTGTTACTGTGTGGGTGGGTGTGTTAGTGGCCCATCTATTACTGTATGTGTTAGTGTCCATCTATTACTGTGTGGGTGCGGGTGTTAGTGTATATATTACTGTGTGGGTGGGTGTGTTAGTGTCCATCTATTACTGTGTGGGTGTTAGTGTTAGTGTCCATCTATTACTGTGTGGGTGTGAGTGTTAGTGTCCATCTGTTACTGTGTGAATGTGTGTGTTAGTGTCCATCTGTTACTGTGTGAATGTGTGTGTTAGTGTCTATCTATTACTGTGTGGGTGGGTGTGTTAGTGTCCATCTATTACTGTGTGGGTGTGGGTGTTAGTGGCGCATCTATTACCGTTACTGATAAGTGCTACACTGCCACTCGCGGTAGGTAGACAGGGGCTTCCAAGTATAGGTCAGTGGGTTTTTTGCGAACCCCTTACGTTCTTATGCTCTTACTAAACACCGCCCGGGGTTAAATTAGTCACATATTCATTGTTCCTATCATCAAATATATCTTCAAGTTTGATAATAAATGTATATACTGTATGTCCATCATCATTTGGGAGCCTAATGGATAGTTATATAACGAAGCCTAGCCTCACTGTCGAGATTTTTTGCATATTCACTTAGATTGTGATATGAAGACAGGAGGCACGGGCCAGCCATCATCATGGGGCAGGGGCTCAGCTGATCGCTCGTGCCTCCCAAAATGGCTGCGTTGTTTTTCCTAAAACAAAAGCGAAGCGGTGTGACGTCAGTGCAACCCCTCTATAGGAACAGTGAAGTCTTGAATAAACAGAAAAAAATATTGTTTCTCGCATTGTATGATTTGTTATATAAGGCCCCCAAAATTTAGATTGTTCTTATACCCAATTAATAATACAGTAACATGGAAAATATTGTAATAAATAATTAAATGTGCGGAGATATTGGCAAAGAGATGATCCTCAGCTGCTCTTCCTGAAGAGAGAGAAATAGTTCGTTTCCTTTCCGCTCGCCGCTTCGCGCGCTGCACAGTGACACTCCTCGTAACTGGTTATACCGTTTAGCCACGAAGACTGCTTTCCTCGCGGGAAGAGGGAAGTGATTGATTAATAATACAGGGGTTCGACTCCACTCTGTCTAGTAAGGCTGTGTGTGTGTGTGTGTGTGTGTGTGTGTGTGTGTGTGTGTGGAGCCCCCCCCACATGAGATGCATACCCCATACGACGACGGACAATGCTCCTGTATATGGACAGCATCTGTGCCGGGGAGAAGAACTGGCGGAGACGATACAGAACGCCCAACCTCGAGGAGGCTGATTTGCCGAGAGAAGAGATTTGAAGTCTCCGGTTAAGATTTTGAGTTAAGGATAGACCAAGGATTTTTAGTGTAGAAGATGACAACTGAGTGTTGCCGAAGAATAGGGGATAGGTGTTTGGAAGATTGTGTCATATGAGACGCAAACAAACGGTTGATTACATGTTAAATTATTTCCTGAGGTGTAGTCACATGAAGTACAATCAGTAATCTAACAGTTCATGTAATCCCTCATCTCTAGTGTAGTTCTTTAATTTAAAGGAAACTCAAAAGCAGTTTCAACACAAAATCAGAACCTCGCGCGTGTGGCATGTGGTTAGTGATTACAAAAATAGTGTCCGGGTTATAGCGCCGGCAGACCTCATCATGATGGGCCCCGATGGTGTGCTCAGTACCACAATAATATAACGGCCAAACATTAATCTAAGTAAACATTTCCGTGTCAGTGTCCGGGTCCGGTGGTTGACTTGAAGCAAACTGGTCACCATTGTCATCATCAAAAAGTTTAAGTGTGATCGAAGCATATATTATTAGGATAGTTCATGATTCTCATAAGAAATTCTTTATCTAGTGTTACGTCACCAAAAGAAGGGGTGACAGCTTTTAGTGATGAACAACTCAAAGAAAACAACATGGTTAAATTAATCACTTTTACTTAATTATATTTACATTACATTTACAAACAAGCAAATCAAGAATATAGCCCCACGTATAATGAGATAGTGACATAGGGTGAGATTAAGAACAACAAAAGAAACAATGAAAGGTAAAGGAAAAATGTAACAATGACAAATATGTAACGTGTCCTCCAGGGTATATCAGTCCTCGTACTTCACCGAGAAGGAGGTGATGTCGCCGTTTGAAGTATATCCATGGGGAGGAAGGCACCTTAACAGCTGTGAGACTAGACTGGTTTCCCACTACTTCTTCTGTGATTTTCCTTATCGAAAAACGACGGCCCGTAAGCGGTTTGGCGTTTATATCTCGGGCTCTACCGGGGCTGCCCCGGTCGTAAGCCCTCACTAGTCGCACCATGGTCGCGTCTGAGAGGCCCATAAGAAGAGCCGGTTCCGACGCCCCTTCCGGGTTCTGGAGGAAGTGTTGCGTGGCCCCGTACTCGAGGAGATAGTGGAGGAGCGGCTGATCAACATCCTCTTCGCAGTGAGGGCACTCCACCGGAACTGGACCGTCTGGGTCAAGGAGTGAGGCGCATTTGTAGCCGAGGCGAAGGCGGTGGAGGTTGGTGGCCACACGCCTGGGGACGTTTGCTGGTATGTAGCGGGAGCCCGAGCCGGTCGCTGTCACGTACCAATAGGCAGACGAGGAGCCCGCCGCCAGAGTCTCCCCCAACTCCCTGGTAGCAGCAGCAGAGGCATGGGCAGCCATTTGCCCCTTAAGGAGGGACACGCTCGGTGGTAGGCGGCATGTCACTGTGGGGAGCAGCGTGGCCTCACTGGCCGCTCGGTCAGCCGCCTTGTTCCCCATCACACCGGCATGGCTTGGGATCCAGTTTATGGTGACTTGGCGTCCCGACCCCTCCATTACCTACATCAGGACGTGAATGCCGGTGAGGAGGGTGACGTTGTCCGTCAACGGGTCCGGTGGAGCGCTTGAATTGCCGGCATCGAATCGCAGTGGATGATTGTATTGCCTCCGCCCTCCGCCACAGCATGTCGCAGTGCCTGGCGGATGGCCACTAGCTCGGCTTGAGTAGAAGAGCAGCCTTCCGGCAGCCTGAACAGGGCAGTGTTCCCGGCCGTAACGAAGGCAGCACCGACAGCTCGTGTGAGTTGGTTAACCCTTTAACTTTGGATTTCCTACAGTCAGACAACACCAAGCTACAGGAATGGAACAAAAAGTGGCTGCTACAATTCAATGAAGAGAAATGTAAAGTCCTGCACCTTGGGAGGGGAAATCCAGCATACCAATGTAGCGTGCAAAAGAGAAAATACTAAATTAGATAAATAAAAGCTACATCCCCTTTTTATGACAACCACTATGGTGGTGATGGTATGTGGTAGCGTGGTAGTCGTCGAGCGCTGGTCCCGGATGTTAAGGCCTCAGGACAAGTGAACACTCGTTCCGAAGTTTGTGACCAGAAGGGCGTTACTTATGTGGTTAATTATGGAAGGTGGGAGGATTTCCGTGGGAACCACTTTTTGAGACAGCATTAAGAAACTGGATGGTGATAATGTACTATGGGGGGGATGTGTGTATGGTTCAGTAATCTCAAATGAGCAGCAAAACAGGCTCCAAATGATAACACTCAGTAAGGTTATATATAAATATGTATTTGGTTTCCTTTTGCAAAGGTTAGCGGAGTACTAATAAAAATAAGACAAAAAAATGACTGACAGGCTGTAGGCCTCTAATCTAGCTAGCTACCGGCACAAGGGAGATTTGGGGAATACACAGAATGCTTAGCTCTAGTTGCTGGATGCGGAGAAGGAGGAACATAAGAACATAAGAACATAAGAACGCAGGAGTCTGCAAGAGGCCGGTAGGCCTGTACGAGGCAGCTCCTTTGACCCTAAGCTCCCGTGTATCTAACCCCACCTATTATCGCTGTCCATGAATTTATCTAGTCTATTTTTGAATGTGACAATTGTATTGGCACTCACCACATGACTGCTAAGCCTATTCCACTCATCCACCACCCTGTTAGTAAACCAATTTTTGCCTATGTCCCTGTTGAATCTGAATTTATCCAGTTTAAACCCGTTACTTCGTGTCCTACCCGGTTCTCTTACCAACAAAACCTTATGAATGTCTCCCTTATTAAAGCCCTTCATCCATTTATAAACCTCGATCATGTCTCCACGCACCCTTCGCCTTTCTGGAGAATGCAAGTTTAACTGTTTGAGTCTTTCCTCGTATGGCAAGTTTCTCAACCCCTGAATCATCTTAGTCATCCTCCTCTGCACCGATTCTAACATTTTGATATCCATTCTATAGTAGGGTGACCAGAACTGAACCGCATAGTCAAGATGAGGTCTAACTAATGCTAAATATAGTTTGAGGAAGACTTCGGGGCTTCTGTTGCTTACGCTCCTTGAAATAAAACCCAGTACCCTATTAGCTCGATTTCTAGCTTGAATGCATTGTGCCCTTGGACGGAGATCAGAGCTCACTAAGACCCCTAAATCCCTCTCGCACCCAGACCTACTTATGAGAGTGTCATTTAAGCAATAGTTATGTGAGGGGTTGTTCCTACCTACACTCAGAATACTGCACTTCCCTACATTGAACTCCATCTGCCATTTATCCGCCCAGTCATATAATCTGTTGAGTTCACCTTGGAGAATACTAGCGTCCTGATCCGACTCAATTACTCTACCGATCTTCGTATCATCTGCAAATTTACTAACATCACTACTAATTCCTGTGTCTAAGTCATTGATATAAATAATAAACAAAAGTGGACCTAATACCGAACCTTGTGGGACCCCACTCGTAACACATCCCCAGTCAGATCTTTTACCATTGATTTGCACTCTTTGCTTCCTATTGCTAAGCTACGCCTTGACCCAGTTCAAAACTTTACCCTCTACTCCGTGAGCCTGTAATTTAAGCAACAGTCGTTGGTGAGGAACTTTGTCAAACGCTTTACTAAAATCAAGATAGATTACATCATAAAATCAAGATAGATTACATCATAGGAGCTGGCGTGAGTGTCGGGCTCGGCAGGGGACGTTCACGATGGGAATGGGCAGTCCTGGTGATGGACAGACGGGCGCCGCTTGATGTGGAGATGGAGCGGCTCGGGTGGTGTGAAGAGGCGGGCGCCCTTTGATGTAGGGAGCAGCTTGGGGCAGTGGTATTTCGGCCCCCAGGACGGTCGAGCGGCAGGTTACCCCGCCATACAAGTTCCCATCCTGTAGTCCGTCTCACCCCGCAGGCCGTGGGTGGTTTTTCGGGGGGGGCTGAGTGGAGAGATGGACACCTCTCTCACTCAACTCCAACTCGCTGCCTTTCCTTGCTAGGGCTGCTGCTCGTCTCCTGACTAGCCCGCCTCACACAGAAGGCCGTGGGTGGGGTGTTCGTCTCCCAAGCTTCTGGCTTGCTGCAGTGGTGCTTGTCTCCTCACTTCTCTCAAGCTTCTGGTTTGCTGCAGTGGTGCTTGTCTCCTCACTGACCCGTGGGTCTCCTTGCCCTCGCCTTCTCGCCTCTGCTCCTCGCTAAGCTCCTCCCCCTTCTTCACGTGACTCCCTCTCGGCATTACAATCAAACCCTACCTAACTAACTAACTAGTTATTGGTTTCTTGGAGGGGTTCGAGGCTTTGAGATGAGGGATTTCGGTAACTCTTTCATATATTCGCTCATTCGCTAGCCGTGTTATCTTCTCATAACCTTTTACGCACTTAATTCCTCAGCCACCCATTCACTCTTTCACTCATTCACGCTCCCACTCGCTCACACTTACTCTGTCACTCACCGACTTTCTCACATTCTCTCGTTCATTCATGCACTCACTCACTCTGTTACTCACTGACTTACTCACATTCTCGTTCACTCACATTCGGACCGTTACACGAATACCACATGGGAAACACTCCACTATCCACCACAGAGGCAGAGAACGACTTGGGACTGTATGTTACCAGGCTACCAGGGAAGGAAAAATTCGTGCCAATCGCAGCGGACAGGTTAATTGAGCCGTCGGTGTAGTACACCACAGCGAGGGGTTGCGCCACTTCCCTCTCCCTGCTCATGGCCTCCCTCGTCAGACTCTCTTCTGTCAACAGGGCCTTCTTCGCCGGCAGCGGCCTGATGGTGGAGGTGAAGGTGGCCGGTGCCCAAGGGGGAGGTGCGGAGTGTTCGGGGTGAGGAGTATCTGGGTCCACCAGGAAGGCGCTAGATGAGCGGTTTGATCTAAGTTTAGCGACAGCAACCGCCGCCCTCGTTCCCTTGCGGAACAGGAGGGGCGCCCGTAAGAGGGCCTGTCTGACTGAGGCCCGTAGCGACTCCGAACCCCTGTGGCGCAGCAGCGTCGCCAGGTCGCCAACAGAGAGCTGCGTAATTCTCACGGCGACACTGCTGATGCGTGCCTCCGCCCTGAGGCAGATGCATTTTGTCCACAGGGGCGCCCCGAGGATGACGCGGAGCGCGGAGTGCTGGGCCGTCTCGAGCGGTTTTAGAGTTGTAGGGGCCGCTGTCATGAGGCATGGCGTTCCGTAGTCCATATATGACCTCACTGCGTGGACATAAAAGCTCCTCAGTACCCGGTCGTTGGCTCCGCCGGAGGTCTTTGCCAGGACCCTCATGACGTTGTGCGTGATTTCACGGCACTTCGGATTGAAGCGATATAAGGCGTGACCGTGAGCCGTGAGTCCACAAGTATGCCCAGATATTTGTGTGTTTGAGTCCAGGGGACTGGTGTTCCGTCTAGCTTAAAGGGCTCGGGGAGGCGCCGGTAGCGGAAAGCCATAGCCTTGCTTGGTCTTGCCCTTGTTGATGACTAGGTCGAGAGAAGAACATGTTTGGGTAAGGCGGCGCGCGGAGGAGGACGCGGGCGCTGGCCATGTGATTGGCTCCCGAAACAACCATGGTTATGTCGTCGGCATAAATGAGGACTTTGGCGTAGGGACCCGTTGGCAGGGAGGCCAACTTTTCAACTAGAATGTTGAACAGGACGGCGCTCAGGATCCCGCCCTAAGGCGTGTCGTTTTCAAAGGCCCTTGTGGTGGACGTACAGCCTTGGAACCTGACCGCAGCCCTGCGACCTTGGCCTATCCATCCCAGCAGGCGGCCCAGGACGCCTTTCTCCGCCAGGATGGAAAGGACGGCGGGCGCTGAGGCGAGCTCGAAGGGCTTCTCTAAGTCCAAGAAAACGGCCACAGCCCGTCTGCCCAGGACACCAGAGAGGAGGGTGGAGACGCAGTCTCTGGTGCCCCTGCCCCGCTGGAAGGCAAACAGGTGATGATGGGAGGGCCCCATCGCCCACCGAAGGCGGGAGAGAAGAATTCTCTCCATCGTTTTCCCCAGGCAGCTCAGCAGCGAGATGGGGCGAAACTGCGAGCCGTCTCCGCCCTTGGGGATAGGGACGATGGTGGCCGCTTTCCAGGAGGATGGAATGGCCCCCAGTGTGTAGGAGCTGTTGTAAAGCGCAACTATTTTGGACCCTTCTTTTCTTGTATTTAATCTTTATATTTTATTTCATTTGCATCAACTTGTATTAAAACAACTCTTTTATCACTCATTAATTACTCCATAAATGATCTCACCGTCTCGTATCCCTGGTAGCGTGATCCGGCTTAAGTTGTTATTGGAGACTGGGGTTCGGGAATAAACAAGGGAAAAAGAAAATATACATTTATTTAAAATTAAATGAAAGTAATTGCGTTACGCAATACTCTATGCTCAGACGATCATAACACTGGCATATTCAGCAATGGATGCAACATGTGACAAACGACATGTCTTAAACATAATACTACAATATGTGCTCAGTTGTTGCCAATAACAATAACACTCGTCATTCCACAAGCAGTGGTTTGTATCTCTCTGCTTACATCACAATAATTATGTACCCTCCTCACAAAATCCTAATAACACATTCCTATAGTATAATCTACTACAAGTCACGGAAGCACCAAATTATACCACTCGCAGTGGTTTTACCTTTGCTTTACATCGCAATAAAATAATCACAATCCTGTCCCACTCACAATCCTACTACACATCTACATTATAATCTCCAGGACAATACAGTCGGTTTCCCTTAGATTCTCGAATTTCTACTCACGATTAAGATCACAACAGCCATTCTCAGCTGAGTGAGTAGCAGGTCTGCTTGAGACGAGAACCAAGCTCGGTCTGCTCATACCACTGATTTCTAGGCCACATTTTTCTTTGCTTGAGGCGGACTTACATCCTTGACACGCCCTTAATTTTCAACATAACCAGTGGCCAATACTTCCTGTCACACCCATTGGCTCGCTCATTATGCTGTATTGTTTTACTTCTCCTGCTATTCGTGATTTCACTCTTAAGATACTCCCACAGTGACTTTTCTTTTAAATTATTGGCTTATAACATGTCGCCACGACTGACGTCACAGGTTCAGAGTGTTTTTCAATGGTTGTTCACACTTTCTGACCACGCCTACTGGGTATCTGTTTTCTGTATCTGAGTCTGGGTATCTGTTTTCCTTTACCCTTGTTGTTTCTTTTTTGTTATCGTTTGTCTATGAGATGTTTACACTTGTATATGTCACCCTTCTTGTTAGTGTTTTTCCTATCAGATGTTTACCCAGTTGTCTATCTGTCATTCCTCTCTAGGTGTCTGTTTTCCTTTACCCTCGTTGTTTCCCCTCTTTGTTTGTTCGTTTCCTGAGTCCCGACAACTATCTCAGCCTGCATTGCGGGGCCTGCCTTCCTGAGAAAGGTGTACGGTACCCTGTCCTCCCCAGGGGCGGTGTCCTTCCCAGGAATATAGCCTTTTCTAACTCGTGGGACTGAAAGGGGGCGTCGGTGGCATGCCCTTCCAGGCAGTGCTCCCTGAAGGCCTCGATCCTGGCAGGGTTCGCCTCTCTCTGAAGCTCCAAGGTGCCTGGTGGAAGTCTGTCTGAGGAAGCGAGGCAAAGGCTTCAATCAGCCTTTCGGCCTCTCCCTGAGGCTGCGGGTATAACGCCGGCCCGGCTACTGCCTCCCTTGCCACGGCTCTAAGCTTCCTTCATAGTACTGCCGTGGTGACACCGGCGTCGAGGGTTTCACACCACGCCAGCCAGTGCTCCTCCTGTACCCTGACGGCGGTTGCTTTGGCGAGACGGATGGCCGCTCGCAGCAGGTTCCGCGTCGCCTCGGTGCTGGTGCGGCGGTTAAGCTTGCGGGCCTGGTTCACTCTGTGGTTGGCCTCCTTTACCTCAGCACAGTAGTACCAGCGATCTTTGTGTGGCTGTGCTGCAGGTAGAGAGCGGGGTATGGCCTCATCCGCCGCCTGGCGGAAGGCGTCGATTAGGTGTGCCTCGGCCTTCTCCAGGTCGATAGGGCGGACGGTTGTCGCCAAGTGGCGGAACCTAGGCCAGTCGGCTCGGAGGAGATTCCACCGCCCTGGGCGGGGCGGCGGCACAGGCGGTGCCACAGGAAGGAGGATTACGGAGGCGAGATGATCACTGGCGAGGTGGTCATGGAGGGCCCATGTGGGCCCGATGGACATGCCCGGCAAGGCCACCTTTACCGCCAGTACCTCCACACCGTCACTGCACAGCACGGGATGAGGCACTCGGGAGCAGGGAAGTACATCCCTGACCAAGATGCCACACCCATGCACCCCACCGGAAACAGCAGGGAGGTAGAAGGTCCTGTAGCCCTTGAACGACACAGACTGACCTTCCCGAAGGAGGGCCTGCTGCAGGAGGATGACGTCGTAAGCTCGGTGCCGATCGCAGCTTGCAGGAGGTGGACCCTGCCACGCACGCCACACACGTTCCACTTTAGGACTCGGTTTCCCACTTCTTCTTCTTCTTCTTTGGGGATTTACCCCCTAAATAGGCTGGCGTGCCGGAGGTTGTAGGGACGCCTCCACCGCCGCCACAGCCACGGGTAACAGCCGGCGAGCAGCGACGGAGGCACGGGCTCTCCGGGCAGGCGCCCAGTAGACACCCGTAGCGGTACTCGTGCGAGCAGCCGACCAGTCGACTTGACTGCGGAGGGGTGGCCCAAAGCGAGGATGACCCCACGGGTCCATCTCGTCTCCGCAGAAGGGCCACCCGGCTGCTCGCCCGAGGAGTGCTGGGGTTCCACTGCTTTCCCACTTCTTCTTCTTCTTCTTCTTTAGGATTTAACCCCTAAATAGGGGGACAGGGCCTTTGCACAAGGCGGCCCTGTAACGGGGGGTGGGCAATTTAAGTCCCGGCGGGTGTAGGGACGCCTCCGCCGCCGCCACAGCCACGGGTAACAGCCGGCGAGCAGCGACGGAGGCACGGGCTCTCTGGGCAGGCGCCCAGCAGACACCCGTAGCGGTGCACGGGCGAGCAGCCGACCGGTCGACTTGACTGCTGCGGGGGGGGGCCCAAAGCGACGATGACGACGCGGGTCTACCGCGCCGCCGCAGAAGGGCCACCCAGCTGCTCGCCCGAGGAGTGCTGTGTTTACTGGTTTCCCACTGGCGGCAGGGTACTTATATAGCCTCCGATGAAGCCCGGCTTGCTTCGTTCGAGGTGTTGAGGTGTTGAAGCGTTGTGGTCGACACAGTAGCTGGAATTGAGGTGATGAGGTCTCGAAGTGTCGGGGTCTTGGTGCTGATGGTTGGGGGCTCGTTATTAGGATGGAGATGGTGGTTGTGAAGTTGGACGAGCACCCAGAACGACCCTTCAGGGCGCCAGCTCGAGGGTCGTTACACCTCCCCCCTTATGACGACACTTCAGGGAAGTGGTGGTGTCGTGATGGACGGATGGGGACGACTGAGGGCATCGGCGATGACGACGTTGTCGGAGCCTTTGATGTGATGCAGCTGGAAGTTGAATGGTTGGAGGAATAAGGACCATCTCAGCAGTCGTTGGTTGGAGAATTTGTTCCGGTCCAGGAAGGTGAGGGGGCTGTGGTCGGTGAACACTTTGAGGGGTGTTGGACTTGGAGACAGGTAGCACTCGAACTTCTTGATGGGTGATATAATAGCGAGTAGCTCCTTTTCGATGGTTGAGTAACGCCGTTGATGGAGGTCCAGCTTTACAGAGTGATAGGCGACAGGATGCAGTATGCTTTCCTTCAGTTGAAGTAAGACCGCTCCTACTGCTTCTTCACTGGCGTCAGTATGCAGGACGAATGGTAGAGTGAAGCCTGGTGAGCGCAGTATGGGGTCTTGGGTGAGGAAGGTCTTCAGTTAGTTGAAGGCAGTCTGGCAGTCATCAGTCCAAATGAAAGGCACCGCTCCGCTGGTCATCCGGGTGAGTGGTGCTGCTGCTTGGGCAAAGTTTGGGCAGAACCGGCGGTAGTAACCACTCATACCCAGAAAACGCATGAGCGCTTTCCGGGTGGTTGGTGCCAGATACTGGAGAATGGCGGAGACGTTAGCTGCCTTGGGTCGGACGACTCCCAGGCCAACCTCGTGTCCCAAGTATGTGACTGTCGCTTGGCCAAAGGTGGTCTAGGCCAACTTCACCGGGAGATTCGCCTCCTGCAGTAGGGACAGCACCTTGGAGATTTGTTGGAGGTGATGCTGCCAAAGGGGAGAACAAATTAGTATGTCGTCCAGATTGACCGAAACTCCCTCTAACCCCTGCAATAGGTCATTCATGGCCCTCTGGAAGGTTGCTGGACTATTTTTAAGGCCAAACGGCATCACGGTGTATTGGTATAATCCAAAGGGTGTGGTGAAGGCGGAAATTACCTGTGCCTCCGCTGACAAGGGTATTTGGTGATAACCCCACAATAGGTCCATCTTTGTTAAAAATAGTGCATTTCCCACCTTATCAATGAGATCGTCTACCCGTGGAAGAGGATAGGCGTCAGGAACCGTGACGGAGTTGACTCTGCGGTAGTCGGCGCAGAGCCTTAGCTGGCCATCCTCTTTGGGTACGAGTAGACATGGTGAGGCCCAAGGAGATTTGCTGGGGACTGTTAGGCCGTGTTCCAACAAGTAATTCACCTCCTTCTGCATCTGTGCCCTCTTCTGTGGATGTAACCGATAATAGTGTTGTTTTATAGGAAGGGTTCCTGGCTGCAAGTTGATGACGTGACTGATAGTGTGGCAATGGCCAGGATTATCCTTAAGGACCGAACTGAACTGTCTGAGTATGTGGTTCAGATCATCTTGTTGTGAGGAGGAGAGGTGCTCGAGGAAGTGAGGAAGACTACCAATAATCTCAGAGTTCGCCTATGGAACCGATGGAATGATGTGGGCCAGCTCTGGTTCTCGAACCGTATGTGGAGTACCGGGGTCCTCAACCGCGGGTATAGAGGAATCAGAGCTGACTGTATGAGTTACACATGACATGGGTCTGGGTCTCTGAGGGTTGTCTGGTGAGTCCTGGTGCTTATAGTGTTTTAGCAAATTAATGCGCACGAGCTGAGTAGCCTTACAGCGGTCTGGAGTCTCAGTGATGTAATTGTATTCAGATAATTTCCTTTGAACTTTATAAGGACCATGATATTTGGCTTGTAGAGGAGTTTGATGCTTCCTCTCAAGCGGGTCCTGTGACTGGGGATGGTATGCTGTTGACAGAGACTGCTTAATCCCTAGTTGCTTAAGTACTTGGGTAAATAGTTCACTGGTAAAATTGGAGCCTCTGTCAGATTGGATCTCCTTAGGGATGCCAACAGTGGTAATCATGTGGGTTAACTTATTGGCTACAGTTTTTGCAGAAATATTTTTCAATGGAAATGCTGGATATCGTGATGTAAGGCACAGGGTGGTAAGTATATAATGATTTCCCTTCTTGGTTTTAGGATGGGGCCCCACTATATCAATGATTATCTTTTGAAAAGGTTCAGACGGTACTTTAATGGGATGTAGAGGGTAGGATAGTATTACTTGGTCAGCCTTTCCAACAATTTGACAAATGTGACAATGATTAACAAAATGAGTGACACTTATTTCATTCCTGGCCAAAAGAATTCGGCCAGTAGACGGGAGTAGGTCTTAGTTATGCCCAAGTGACCCGCAAGGTGGGCAACCTCCATTATTGGATGTCTTAAGGTTTGTGGGAGTACTATTTGATGACACTCAGCCCATGTGTCATCATCTCCTAACTGTGGTGGTTTATACATCCTCATGAGTGCTCAGTCCTGATGGTAATATGAGGGAGGATGAAGTATATTATCCTTGGAAATAGCTTTAGCATGCAACTGAGTCTGGGAAGGGTCACTTTGTTGGGCTTCCTTAAGGCTTTGTTCCGTGAAAATAGGTGGAATGAGACTCTGGGGGGTAAGGTAGGCTCAGAGATTTTACCAGCTTTAGATTGTGGTCTAGTAATGGCGCAACTGGGGAGTAAGCCGGGTTGATCTTGTTCGAGATCAGCTGTTGGAGTCTCGGACAAGGGTGACTTACATATTATCACTGATGGATATACAAGGCTTCCAGCAAGATCGTTACCCAGGATTAAATCAACATCAGGGATGGGCAACATCTTGTCTTCACTTATTCCCACCTTAACATCCCCCTGAACCAAGCCACACCCCAAGTCCACCCTGGCAAGTTGTGCGGGAAAAGGATCATGAAAGTCCCTCAGGTACACCATTTCACCGGTGTAGTTGTCAGAAATGTTAGGTAAGGCAGACTGCTTGATGAGGGATTGGGCGGCACAGGTATCTCGAACTATCTTAACGGGGTGCTTCGGCTGGCCAGGGCCAAGAGAAACTGTACCGGTGGAACGGAAGGGTTGGAATGGGTCATCAGCTTTGGGTGGCAAAGTTTGAGTGGAAGCCACAGGCTTTTTGGTAGCCGTCTTTGCCACTTTGCGCTTGGGGTCGGGACAATCGGTATTTACATGCCCTGATTTTTTACAAAAGAAACACACAGGATTAGGTTTAGCCAGTTTACCATCCCTAGTCTTAGTGGATCAGCACCTTCAGAACTACCAGGCAGCCTAACATAAGGGTTGAGGTGCTTCCTCTCCCTGGTTGGCGACTTGTGAATTAGAGCATAATTGTCAGCCAACTCGGGTGCCTTGATTAAATCTGTCTCCTCCGTGTCGATGATGTGAACCTTGATAGAGTGTGGAACTCTTCGTAGGAATTCTTCAATAGCAATCAAGTTGAACAAGTCGTCAAAGGTACTTACTGCGGCTGACTTTAACCAGCGCTTTAAGGTGCGAATTTTGCCAGAGGCGAACCCTGTGTAAGTTTGATATTGTAGTTTACCAAGGTTACGAAAAGCCTGGCGGTAACCCTCTTTAGTGATGGAATAAGCTGCTAAAATGACCTCCTTAACTGTTTTATAGTTGGTGTTGTCTTCAATGTTATTACAGGCAGTTAGAGCCTTGTCAGACAGCTTAGGCTTGATAAGCCATACTCAATCTGCTGGAGGAATTTCAAAGTGAGTAGTTGGTGACTCAAATTCTCTAAGGAAACTTCGGGATCTTCATCAGGGAAAGAGGGAATCAGTTTGACACAATTTAACAAGTCAGTTTTACGGGGAATTTGAGTCTCTGCAGGTGGTTTTGAATAGGCGCACCTAACATCACCAAATGTGGAGGGACTGTATTTTGGGGGCCATTAAAGGTAATGGGCTAAAGAGTAGCTTAGCCGGATATTTTGTTTTTATTTATTAATGATCCACGAGACATCCTAGAGTTAAATCAAAGTATGTGCTTATCTTTGTATTCATTCATACACACACTGGTAATATTTCTGTGGGGTCTGATTCACTTATTAGAGTGAAATTCTATTGTGAAAAAGTCACAAATTCGTGTCACTAGTAAAAATGAAACTAGTAATGAAAGTTTTGCCACCATGAAATATGCGCAAATGTCACAATAAGTGACATCACCTGCTTTGCGCAGTAAAAGTATGCTATTTTAGGTATCTGATACCAGCAATATGGCAGGCTGCTGCTGCCTCGGCCACATATTATTGCCAGATTCTCATACTCAGCCGTTTATATTTCCCGACTTCTTGCCCCAAAACTGTCTTCTGGGCTCCAATAACGAAACTAATTTATAATTTTCGTTAAAAGAGTAAGATCCTGATGTTTCTTTGCTATAGTTAGGCGTCAGAAACCGATAAATACTGAGCTCTGAGCACGACAATCTGGCAACGGTGGCTATACGTATTTTCATATTATTGTTCTGTTGTTTATTCAATGTTGTTTTCAAGAAAAAGAATACTCATAATTTTAGTTAGTTTTTGGTTATAAGGATTTTTTACGAAATACAATTATAACATTTCCTTCTTTTACTTGGGAAACGTCCTGAATCCTGGATCGGCTATGATGATGTTTGGTGCGCCCATTCAGCTGTTGTAGTTGGTGTGTGTGTGTGTGTGTGTGTGTGTGTGTGTGTGTGAGAGAGAGAGAGAGAGAGAGAGAGAGAGAGAGTACTTAATTTCAGGAATAGTTTATCAATAGCTACTGTAGACATTTTTTTTAAACATAAATACATATATACTATTTACATACCCAAAGGTGCACTGTCGTGTGCTGCCTATTCAAAGGGCAGAATAAAATCTATATAAAAAATAACTACATAAACTATAAATATATATATATATATATATATATATATATATATATATATATATATATATATATATATATATATATATATATATATATATATATATATATATATATATATATATATATATATATATATATATATATATATATATATATATATATATATATATATACACAAAAACATACAATACAGAATATATGTGTGTACGCACTGCACTCGTGTCACTGCTCCACCACGAGTGTCAGTGGAGTGGGGAGTGAGCCCCTCCAGTGGTGGGCCGACAGTTTTATTTTTTAGGTGTTCATCTCCCGGATGTTTGGTACACAGGCCGTGAACATGTTCCACATCCGGCAGATTCTTCCCGAAAAGGTGCGTTGGTGCTGGCTGGTACGGGAACGCGGCACCTTCACTGCGTCACCACGGGATAGCACCGTTCTCATGCCCCGCGTGGTGACTCTCGGAGGTTGGCGTAAGCCCGCCAGATGTGGCACTCCTTGCACTTGTGCCTTGCGAAGCACAACATGAGCAGCTACGTCCCTGCGATGTTCCAAGGAGTCGACGGGGCTGAGAGTTTCCTGCCCGGTTGGGTAGTCTGCCGCATCCACCAGTCGCAGTGCCCGTCTCTGGATGGCGTCGAGTTTCCCGCTGTGCGAGGCACCACACGACATCCAAGAGAGGGCAGCATACTCTAAGTAAGGTCGTATCTGGGCCTTGTAGAGCAACAGCCTCCCTTTTCTGTCGAGGAAGCTGGCCACCCTTCGCAGGCAGGAGACTCTGTGGGAGGCCTTTTGGGCAATGTATTTGATGTGGCTGTCAAACCGTAGCCCTCGATCCACTTCCACTCCCAGAATCTTGACGGATTCCTGGATTCCTTTTAATAAGGGCTTTAATAAGGGAGACATTCATAAGGTTTTGTTGGTAAGAGAACCGGGTAGGACACGAAGTAATGGGTATAAACTGGATAAATTCAGATTCAACAGGGACATAGGCAAAAATTGGTTTACAAACAGGGTGGTGGATGAGTGGAATAGGCTTAGCAGTCATGTGGTGAGTGCCAATACAATTATCACATTCCAAAACAGATTAGATAAATTCATGGACAGCGCTATTAGGTGGGGTTAGATACACGGGAGCTACAAGGGGGCTTAAAATCAGAGGAGCTGCCTCGTACAGGCCTACCGGCCTCTTGCAGACTCCTATGTTCTTATGTTCTTATGAGTGGGAGGGGGACGCCGCCAAAGCTTAGCTTCCCCTCCACTGCTGGCCCGGCAGTGGGGGATCGAGAGACCACCATTGCCTGGGTCTTCTCTGGGGCAAAGGTCACCTGCCAGCGGGCACCCCACTCTTGTAGCACCCTCAGCTGTCGATTGATCTCGTCAGCAGCACGCCCACTGCCTTATCGGGGGTAGGTGCAGGAGAGAATGCAGTCATCAGCGTAAGCTGAGACTTCTGGCAGCTGCCGGAGAAGGTCGTCCACATATATGTTCCACAGAATATATATGTGGCCGGTGACACTGATGCCTCCACAAGCAAGGAGTCGGACGTCTGCCCGTTGACGACAACCTGGAGGGTCCTTCCTTGAAGGTAGTCTCCCAGGAGCTGAAGGAGGTCGCCTTGAATGCCCTTAACACGGAGTTTTTCAAGGAGACCTCCGTGCCACACTCTGTCAAAGACACCCGCTATGTCCAGGGCTACCACGGCAGTGTCCAGGCCGTCGTCAAGGGCGTCCTGCCAGTTCTTGGTGAGGAGCATCAGCAGATCGGAGGTGGACCGGCCAGGTCTGAACCCATACTACTGGTCCGAGAGGAGGTAGTTGTCCTTGAGGTGGCGACAGACTACGTCTGCCACGACCCTCTCGAACACTTTCCTCACCACAGACAGCAGGGAGATGGGCCGGTAGTTTTTGGGGTCAGACCTCTTGTGGACAGGAACCACACGAGCTTCTTTCCACGCCGATGGCCAGGTGTTTTCCCGGAGACAGGCAGAGAAGACTGTGGTGAGAGGGGCAGCCAGCTCCTGGGCACACTGCTTCAGCAGGTGCGGGCTGAGGTCGTCGGAGCCGGTCGCCTTCTGGGTGTCAAGCCCTCGCAGCAGGCGCTCGACCAACACCTGTGTCACCTCCACCTTCGTGACAGTCTCCTCGCACTGATATTCCAGATGCGGCGGTGACTGTCCGGGGTTATCCACCTTCATCTTCCCGGCGAAGAGATTGGCCAGCAACTGGGCTTTCTCCTTGCTGTTGGTGGCCACCGTTCCATTTTGTTTTGTGAGAGGAATCGTGTCCTGGCGGTTGATCCCCTGCCTTTCCTTGACTAGGGACCACAAGGTCTTATTTCCTACCCGTGCTCCACACAGCTTGCGACTCATGTCCTCTTCCCACTTCCTTATGGCCCACTTGCTGGTCACTACTACCATCCTCTTGTAGGCCGTACGGTGCAGGACCTTGTTGCGCCGAGTCGGGTTCCGCTTGTAGCGGAGCCACGCTGAGTACTTTGCGTCAGCAGCAGCACGGCAGCGGTAGCCAAACCATGGTTGGTCCGCTGGTCTGGTGGTGAACTCTCGGTGGGGCACATGCCGTCTCTGGAGGGCCAAGAATCGGGAGGTGAGGGCTTGTGTCATGCTCTCCGCCCCGCCTCGCAGCACAGAAGGCCACGCCGTGTGGCTCAGGTCACAGCGTAAGGAGGTCCAGTCAGCCTTGTCCCACAGCCAGATCGTGCGGGCGGTGGCCTCGTCCCGAGCCACCCCCACATCCACCAGGGTCAAGACAGTATGGTGGTCGGAGCTGCCTACGAGTCGCAGCTGGTGACAGCGGAGAATGTCCTCCTGGAGGTCGGAGATGACGGGGTCCAGCGTCCTGCCCAGCTCATGAGTATAGGGAAGGTTACGTGGTCCGTCAGGCCCTGCACCGCCAAGAGGGCCTCGTAGGCGTCCTGTTCCAAGTGGTGGTTGAGGTCACCCACCAGTAGGGCGTGGCTACAGTTGTGCGTCACTAGCAGGTCGTCCAGGGACTCAGTGAGGTACCGGAGCGAGGCAGGCCCTTGTCGTGGCGGGCGGTACATAGCGCACAACAGGAGGGCAGAGCGGTCAGCCAGCACAACCCGGAAGAACATTACCTCCATCTGGGAAGGCGTGTCCACGTCGAGGTGCTGGGTCTGTAGTCCTTCCTTGAAGCAGACAGCCACTTCGCCTCCTGCTCGCTCGTGTCGGTCCCTCCTGGGCCCGTACTTATAAAGAAATTTATGTGAGACATAAACTGAAACATATCCGAGTATTAACAATGACGAGACATAACCCCCCTCCTTATGTTTCACCCCCTCAACATAACCAGCTCGACATAAGCGAGTATTAGTACATCGTTGCCAACCCCTGAGCTGCACCTATGAAAGGGATACCAACTCAAAATAAAATGTTGGAATTTGGTATAATTTTGATGTTAAAAGCATATTGACGTATTGGAAATATGTATAAAATAAAATAAAGTATTTTCGGGTATTGTTGACGATGTATAGACCAACATCACATGGAATAATGATAAAATTAAGGACATAGCCCCTCAAACATGTAAACAAACGTTCCCGCGAGCTTCAAGCTAGCAGTCAGCAGCCATGGCCGCCAACAGCCAGCCACGACCTCTACAGCCCCTCAGCAGCCAGCGAGGTCAGCAGCAGCTACACCAGGAGCAGCAGCAGGAGGGACCACAGCCTCACCCCCAGCCACATCATCATCATCAGCAGCAGCAGGAACAGCCGCCGCCCCAGCTACAGCCTCCTCGGCAGACACGTCACCGCCAAGCCAATTGGACGCACGCTGAAACGCTCTCCCTTGTACAGCTCTATAGGGAGAAAGCAGCCATCATCAAGGGAAATATTTCTGACAATGGCTGCTCTGCTGAGGCGAAGGCGAAGGCTTGGGGCAGCATTGTCTCTCGCCTAGCGGCACTCCACCCTGGCTTCAGTAGGTGCATAAAGCAGTGCCAGAGACGCTGGCAAACTGTTATGCAGGAAGCAAAAGCTAAAATTAGTGCCTACCAAAAGAAACTGAAAATTTAAAAGTACAAAAAACCCTACTCGAACTGCAAGTAAAAAAACTACAGTAACACTCAAATACACTCCACCTTGCTGCTACTACCCCACACACTGCACCCTGCCTCTTCTCTCCTTCACACACTCCACCCAGCCTCTTCTCTCCTTCACACACTGCACCCTGCCTCTTCTCTCCTTCACACACTCCACCCTGCCTCTTCTCTCCTTCACACACTCCACCCTGCCTCTTCTCTCCTTCACACACTCCACCCAGCCTCTTCTCTCCTTCACACACTCCACCCTGCCTCTTCTCTCCTTCACACACTGCACCCTGCCTCTTCTCTCCTTCACACACTGCACCCTGCCTCTTCTCTCTTTCACACACTGCACCCTGCCTCTTCTCTCCTTCACACTGCACCCTGCCTCTTCTCTCCTTCACACACTGCACCCAGCCTCTTCTCTCCTTCACACACTGCACCCAGCCTCTTCTCTCCTTCACACACTGCACCCAGCCTCTTCTCTCCTTCACACACTGCACCCAGCCTCTTCTCTCCTTCACACACTGCACCCAGCCTCTTCTCTCCTTCACACACTCCACCCAGCCTCTTCTCTCTGCACCCAGCCTCTTCTCTCCTCCACCCAGCCTCTTCTCTCCCCACCCAGCCTCTTCTCTCCTTCACACACTCCACCCAGTCTCTTCTCCCCTGCCTCTTCTCTCTTCTCTCCTTCACACACTCCACCCAGCCTCTTCTCTCCTTCACACACTCCACCCAGTCTCTTCTCTCCTTCACACACTCCACCCTGCCTCTTCTCTCCTTCACACACTCCACCCAGCCTCTTCTCTCCTTCACACACTGCACCCAGCCTCTTCTCTCCTTCACACACTCCACCCAGCCTCTTTTCTCCTTCACACACTCCACCCTGCCTCTACTTTCCTTCACACACTCCACCCTGCCTCTACTCTCCTTCACACACTGCACCCTGCCTCTACTCTCCTTCACACACTGCACCCTGCCTCTTCTCTCCTTCACACACTCCACCCTGCCTCTTCTCTCCTTCACACACTCCACCCAGCCTCTACTCTCCTTCACACACTGCACCCTGCCTCTACTCTCCTTCACACTGCCCCTGCCTCTTCTCTCCTTCACACACTGCACCCTGCCTCTACTCTCCTTCACACACTCCACCCAGCCTCTACTCTCCTTCACACACTGCACCCAGCCTCTTCTCTCCATCACACACTCCAGCCAGCCTCTTCTCTCTTTCACACACTGCACCCAGCCTCTTATCTCCTTCACACACTCCACCCAGCCTCTTTTCTCCTACACACACTCCACCATGCCGCTAATTTCCTTCACAAACTCCACCCTGCATCGACTCTCCTTCCACCCACCCTCTTCTGTCCTTCACACACTCCACCCTGCCTCTACTCTCCTTCACACACTCCACCCTGCCTCTACTCTCCTTCACACACTCCACCCTGCCTCTACTATCCTTCACACACTCCACCCCACCTCTTCTCTCCTTCACACACTCCACCCTGCCTCTACTCTCCTTCACACACTCCACCCTGCCTCTACTATCCTTCACACACTCCACCCTGCCTCTACTCTCCTTCACACTCCACCCCTGCCTCTACTCTCCTTCACACTCCACCCTGCCTCTACTCTCCTTCACACACTCCACCCTGCCTCTACTATCCTTCACACTCCACCCTGCCTCTCTCCTTCACACTCCACCCTGCCTCTACTCTCCTTCACACACTCCACCCCACCTCCTCTCTCCTTCACACACTCCACCCTGCCTCTACTTTCCTTCACACACTCCACCCTGCCTCTACTCTCCTTCACACACTCCACCCTGCCTCTACTTTCCTTCACACACTCCACCCCACCTCCTCTCTCCTTCACACACTCCACCCTGCCTCTACTTTCCTTCACACACTCCACCCAGCCTCTTTTCTCCTTCACACACTCCACCCCACCTCTTCTCTCCTACACACACTCCACCCTGCCTCTACTCTCTTCTACATTAGCTTTCCTGTAATATATTTTTCCTTAGGATCTCCATTATGTAGTTTTCCTACATAGTTATTTATTATAAAGGAATTTATTTATTTATTTATTGTTAAAAAGGAAATTATTTATTGCTTAATTTTATAAAAAAAAGTAAAGGCAATCATGAGTATTTTGGCTGTTTTAAACCATACATACTGGTGAAAATTTCTTACCAAATACTGTAATAAATTTATTTGAATACTGAGTATAGCTTCTGCATATATTAGTGATACGAATGTGGATTTGTAATATATATATATATATATATATATATATATATATATATATATATATATATATATATATATATATATATATATATATATATATATCAAATCCACACACAATTGTATTACAGACACACACACTTGGAAGTAGGTGTGGAATTAACCTGTTGATGGGTCGGGAAGCCTCACACAGCTGCACGAGGCTGAGGTTGAGGTCTGTCACTGCAACAAAAATTGAAACATTGCAATAGTAAGATTCTTTAAATGAAAATTTAAAATTAAATACTGAGCAGCATGGAAAGATACAGGCAGATACACAAAACATTTAATTTTGATATTTGTAACTTACATGAAGTGAAGGTTGACAAACTCATCCCTGTAGCGCAAACCTTCCCGAACTCGTCCAGGTACAGGTGGAAGTGGGACAGGTGGGTCCTCATGAAGAACTGCACCATCACCCTCGTCCTCTCCTTCCTCGGGTACAGGGAGGCGTCTGTCTTTGCAGATGTTGTGCAAAATAGCACACACCTACAGATAGAGTTAATATTAACAAGTAATAAAAATTATTGTTGTGTAGTGGACGATACAGTATTGAGATGTGATCATCACTTGATTGTCTACATACCTATATTATTCTACACACATACGCAGGAGGGCTGACTCTGATTTCACCATGGAGCACATGGAATCTCCGCTTCCACTGGCCAATCCCCCTCTCCACTGTGCTCCTTGTCCTTTTGTGTGCTCTGAAATTTTTAGTTAATGACAATGTAGTGATACTGTAAAAATTGCTTTTGCAACTGAACTTAAAAACAACTTTCGGATAATCTTAAGAATAGTGGCTCCTAGCGGGTGCACATAAAGGGCACGGTATAGTGGTAATTACAACATTACTAGCACATACGACGGGATTTTGACAAGCGGTCAGGCGTGTTTGTCACAAGGGGTGTATTTCTCCACGCGGGCCTCACGATTTTTTCCAAGTCGATGGGCGATGAGACTGGCTTGCAGGAGGCTGGTGAAATCCATATGTTTATTTGTGTGTGTGCAGGTACTGTGACGTACTGTCACGTACGAATTCTGCAGCTTTTCACACTTGTAGGGTTAGGAGGGGGAGGACAAGGGAAGAACGAATTATACACGAAAAAATATCAAAGTAATTTATTACGCGTCTTTCTGCCTTCAGACAAAGCATGACACTCTTGCCCCAATTTATTACATTGAAAATGAAGTTGAAATCTAAGCCATAACATAATCTGCTTGGGTTCTCATTGAAGAGCATTGCCCCAAATTTAGGGATTTTTTCACGTTTAGGGATATTCGGGTTTCTTCACCTGCAGCTTGGATACCTTAAATTCCTCACCTTCGTCACTTCTGTCTGTGTCATGGCATTGGAAAGGTGTACCGATTGCGATTTTGGCCTCACTGACTTCTGCTTGCGGTACTCCGGGAAAGCAAGAGACTTGCTTGACTTGTGTGTTCGCCACAAGCAATATCGAGCGGTTGTGGAGGGCAGCAAAGAGAAAAGTGCCCCTCTTTGGCAGGAGGAAGAAGCACTTTGTGGGGTACCTCGCAAGGTGCATGTTTCTTATGGCCATTAATGACCCTAACAAACGCTTGCATGCCTTCCTTCAAGAGGCCGCTGCACTATATAACCCCTATAACCGCCCACAGGAGACGCGTGCCGCATCTACTTCCTCTTAATTTTGTAATTATTTCTGAGGCCATTCTATATTTTTTGTTTTTAGGTTGTAAAGTTCGGTTGGGATAATTTAAGAAGGGGGGGGGGCGCCCAGGGGGAGTCGAGGGGAAGTAGTTAGCTGTTAGGTCGTAAGGTTCGGTTGGGGTAGTTTAAATATATTCGACATGCAGTGTGGCCCATCAAAAAATTATCCGACGCTGGACAGATTGGGAAGGGGGTCACTATGCTTGCCATTCAATGACACGCCCGACACTCGTCAACAGACCGGCTGCGGCGGCTGCCAAGTTATATTGGAATAGATTACAAGAGCATGCGTTAGGGGCTTCAATTACTTTCGAGAAAAGGGAATTATCCCTAATTTGGGGATTTTTCTGGGGAAATTGTGGGGGCCAAATTTTCAGTGATTTGGGCTTCCCCCTCTAAACCCCGCTTCCCCACAGGTCCCCAGGCTTGTCTTGTGGGTAGGGGGCTGGGGTGGTGGAGGGAATGGAGCCGCTATTCTTAAGATTTGCCAAACTTTACTTTAAGAAAGTCATGTTTCACACTAAGTTCATTAATCCTACCTATATTACATTTTCCCCCTCATAGACTAGTATGTACTAGCAATACTGAAATTACAAAAAGATCAAGCCTAACTGTAACAACCTAAAATGGCAGCAACCTTTTCTAGACAATGCCTTGTCAAGTTTCAAATTAGCAATGCAACGTCATGGGACAACAATATTGTTTCTGTAAGATTTATAATCCTGCAGTTAAGGGTTGTTATGCTAGATTTTTCTAATGAACATACAAGGGGTTTTAAGAAGTAAAATACAGCCATGATTGGAAAAAGGATGAATGTATAAGAGCACTGTTAGCTAATCATAACATTGTTACCCAACTTAGCTAATTTTCCTACATTAGTGTAGTTTGCATGGCCTAAGCCTGAAATGATAAGCAATGATGAAAGATATTACGTCAATCCAATCACAAAGTGGTCCCTGTTGTCTCAGATCCTCTACATGCGCTGGGCTATGTTGCCAGTAATGCATTTTCTGCTGGTGTTACCACAACCTCGACTCCCAAGGACTGCCAGGCTGCGCTAAGTTTGGTTAGGTTATATTAAGTTAGACTAGGCTACGTTATGTTAGTATAGGTTATGTTATGTTAGATTAGGTTAGGTTAGGATGGGTTAGGTTAGGATGGGTTAGGTTAGGATAGCTTAGATTATGTTAGGTTAAATTGGGTTAGGTTTAATTAGGTTAGGATAGGTAAGGTTAGGTTATTAAGCTTGGTAGAGTTGATGAGTGTGAGTGTAACACCGTGGTAACACTGCAGCACAGAATGAATAAGACTGGCAACCTAGCCCAGCGCGGGTGGAACAGATGAGGCTGCAGGGACCACTTTGCCATAGTAAAAATTAATTACAACAGGAATGTCGGTGTGTGTGTGTGTGTGTGTGTGTGTGTGTGTGTGTGTACAAAAACTTACCTATTAAGGCGGACTGTGGGCCCGGCTGAGGTCGTACATAGGGTGTCAGGAGCCACTTCTTGGAGGGGTAGGCACTGTCTCCCAATAAGTGGCATCCTGCAGGGACCATACCCCTCCCGAACCCTGTGAACAGAGCACTTTCACGTAAGATACGTGCGTCATGGACAGACCCGGGCCAGTTTGCAGTTTGGTGTAAAATTCTCCCGTGTGTGTCACATACAATTTGCACATTTATAGAGTGGTGCCCTTTCCTGTTCACATACTCTGCCTCAAATTCCTTGGGTGCAACAATCCTCACATGTGTTCCGTCTACTGCCCCTACCACACCAGGAAATCCCGCAATTTCCTCAAACTCTCGCCGCTTCACCTGAGTTTCTTGCACAGTGAGGGGGAACTTGATGAAGCGTCTCACTATATGAGGCTGTGCAAGGGCGTACACAGTCTCCCGAGTGACCCTGCTGACGGTCTGTTGTGAAGGCCCCAAGTCGTCGCTGCTACACTGCTGCATTTTGCCCGTAGCAAGATACCTCAGTGTTATGAGGACCTTCATCTCAGGGGAGAGGGCTTGGTTCCTGTTTGTAGGAGCAGTCAAGGCCTCACGCACCAAATCGGTCACGAAGAGTATCCCTGCACGGTCCAGGCGGTACCTCTTGATCAATTCCGGGTCCGGAAGTTCATCAAGGACGTCTCTTCGTGCCCGAAAAGTCCTCAGCTGCCGCGGACGCGCACCCACTACCTCTGCCATCTTGACTGTTATGCCTCGCTTAGGTCGACCTAAGGAATGCAATGTTACCTCCACCCCGCGCGTAGCTGGCGAGTCAGTTTATGTTCCGCTTAGTTGAAACCTAAGGGTTATGCTTCCCTTATGTCTCGGTGTCCGCCATTTTCTTGATTTATGCCTCACATAAGCGAAACATACTCTTTATAAGTACGGGGCCAGCTGGCCCAGTGAGTATAGCCACGCATCTTGCCAAACGTGGGCTCCACTTCACTCTTCAGCCAGGTCTCCGTCACCACAACTATGTTGCAAGACACAGTTGTGGGTCAGGTCTCCGATGTTCGTTCGGAGACCACGTACATCGGCGGAGATGACCTTTAGTTGACGGCGGGGGGGTTGTGGCTGTGCCATGATGGTGGGGGTAGCGGTCCGGCGTGGTGGTGTGTAGGAGGGCTCGTCTGGGGGTGTGGGGGAAGAGGGGGGTTCCACTGCCAGTCCGGGATGTGACTCCAGGTCCCCGGCTGTGGAAGAAGTGGGGGGGGGTGTGGTAGGGGCTGAGGCTGTGGTGATGCTGACGGGAGGCTAGTGGCCGGAAGCCTTCCCTCCGCCAGGATTCGTCGGAGGAGACGTTCCTCTCTCAGGTCGGAGGTCCTTGTGTAGCAAGCCACAGCAGTGTGTCCCCTAGCTATGGTTATAGTCTTATTATTTTTTATATTGTACAATACTTCAAAATTCTCTCTCTCTCTCTCTCTCTCTCTCTCTCTCTCTCTCTCTCTCACACACACACACAAACACACACGCACACACACACACTCACAAATCGTATCTCACGTTAACATATTGTAGAGAAAAAAACATTAATATAGTTGATGGATTAGTGCAAACACGGAGATTGGCTATTAGGATTGAAATAAAAAGTGTGTGTGTGTGTGTGTGTGAGAGAGAGAGAGAGAGAGAGAGAGAGAGAGAGAGTACTTTATATCAGGAATAGCCTATCAATAGCTTCTGTAGATATAACGGGGAAAGCTATGATTATACTCATTATTTTTTATATGGTACAACACTTCAAAGTTCTCTCTCTCTCTCTCTCTCTCTCTCTCTCTCTCTCTCTCTCTCTATAAAAAAAAAAAACTTATCTGGTTAACATAGAGAAAAAAATAGTATAAGTACAAGGATTAGTGCAAACACGGAGATAGGCTATTAGGAATGAAGTTGAAAGTGTGTGTGTGTGTGTGTGTGTGTGTGTGTGTGTGTGTGTGTGTGTGAATATTTTTTGTCATGAGCGGGCTACAAATAATTCACGATGGAACATAATCAACCTCTTGTTATGCCCATTATGGCTGTTTATGTATTGTACAACACTGGTCGTTATAGCAATGGATGCGGTACGATATATTATAACAACCGTAAATAAACAGAACTTTATTCGGTATATAAACTAATATTGATCGCGTGAGTATAGAACAACGCACATTTATCTCTCATACAGCACACAGTCGTGGGCAGAGTGTTGATGTTATAATAAACTAAGGAGGTTAGAAAGCCCCTGCCTTGGTTATGCTCTGAGGAGCGGCCTCACGGAACCTCCCACCGCCTCGGCGCTAGGGGTGGGCAGAAAACGATTCCAGAATTGATTTTGTCGAGTCTACCTCGGCGATCACGGAGTCGACTCCCATCCACAGAAAATCGACTCTGCCTCGGGTGACTGCTGGGACTGACTGAGGTGGGTGCGGCCGCTTCTTTACTCGCCGGCCGCGCAACTCCCGAAGGCCCAGGGATCACGACGCATGAAGTCACGTGCAGTAGGGCCGGGGTCACCCCTGGCTTGCTCAGACTTAGAGCTCAGGTCAGTAGTCACTGTCAGTGCCAGTGGTCACTTTCACTCCCAGCCATCCTTGAACCGAGTCGTGTTCGCCGACGCCTGGGTGGATGGCTGCCCCACTGCCTCTGCTATTCGAGTCCACTGTTCCAGTGCTGCGCGACTCTCTAATTACCAGGTAATTATTACTCTATTAACTTCAAGTAATCAATTATTATGATTTATCAGTATCACAGATGTGAAGAAACCTTTCTGTCATCATCATCAACATCAGCCTGTCACATCGCACTGCAAAAAACAGACCTGTCCCAAATGATTCCTCTTCTCTATTATACGCCACAGTTTCCTAAGTATTAGAATGTTTATTTCATTACACCCACCATGTGATTTGATAATGGTCTTTAATTCTCGTTTCCTTTTTGTGTCGATCCACTCTAATGAGTTACTTTTGCCATCTATCTCGATCCCGTCTTGTCTTGTGCATATATGGCCCGGCCTTCCCATTCCCATTTTGTACATTTGTAATTGTCCTTGTTATATCTGGTAATATACTTTGGTCTCTCACCCAGGCTGAGTGTGTATATGTGGTTCCTATAGGCCACTGGCCCCAAGTATGTTCTGCCAGACAACTTAACGAGTTCCGGAGTTCGATCACCGCTGGAGTGCTGCACGACTCAGTAACATTAGTTGGTAAATATATTGCAATGTTTAATATTCGTGTCTACCTGGAAATTTAATATTGCATTATATATATATATATATATATATATATATATATATATATATATATATATATATATATATATATATATATATATATATATATATATATATATATATGCTAGTTGAGCCAGGGAGTAGATTCTCTTTCAAACAGACGGGACTAAATGCTACTGCAATCTCTGCATTATTCAGCTTCTGCTGACTTTTTCCAATTTTTCCAATCTTGATAACTCCTCGAACCCCTTTCTTCTCAATTTCTGCAACATTCGCGGTCTTCGTTCTAATTTTCATTCTGTGAAACACCATCTCTCTTCCTCTAAACCTCACCTTCTCCTCCTCACCGAAACACAGGTTTCTGAGGCTACTGACAGCAATCTCCACTCTGTTCCCTCCTACTATCTCTATCCTAAATTTCAATCCAAAGATGGATGTTGCGCCTACGTGCGCAACGACATCACTTGCTCTCGTGCCCACAACCTTGATTCTTCAGAATTTTCCACCGTCTGGCTAAGACTTCATTGTCATTTTATTACTAAATACATCTGTGCTGTTTATCTCTCACCTAACTCTACTAACTATATAAACTTCTTTGACTATTTAAACTCTAAAGTGGAGCACATCTTGACCCACTCTCCCTTCGCTGAAATCTCCATCCTAAGAGATTTCAATGTTCACCACCAGCTTTGGCTTTCATCCTCTTTCACTGACCAGCCTGGTGAACAAGCCTACAACTTTGCTATCCTCAACGATCTAGAGCAGTTGGTCCAGCATCCTACTCGTATTCCCGACCGTCTTGGAGACAGGCTCAACATTCTAGACCTCTTCCTTACCTCAAACCCATCTGGTTATTCTGTCAAACTGTTCTCTCCGTTGGGCTCCTCCGATCACAATCTTATTTCTGCATCCCGTCCTATCACTCCTGTACACCCTCTGGACCCACCGAAGAGGCGATGCTTCTGGCATTTTGCTTCAGCTCGGTGGGACGACCTGAGGATGTACTTTTCCGATTTCCCGTGGAATGATTATTGCTTCCAGGATAGAGACCCCTCTGTGTGTGCTCAGCGCATCACAGAGGTGATTATCTCTGGAATGGAGGCGTACATTCCACGTTCTTTCTCTACTCCTCACGCTAAAAAGCCTTGGTTTAATCACGCTTGTTCTCGTGCTGTCAATGATAGAGAGGCAGCTCACAAAAGGTACCAGAGCCTTCAAACTAATGCTAATTATGAACTTTACATTTCTGCCCGGAATCGTGCCAATAGAAAATGCCAAAACCTTGCTTTCTCTAACTCTTCCCGTGACTTCTGGCATCTAGCCAAAAAACATCTCCAACTTCACCTCTTCATCTTTCCCTCCACTCCTCAGTCCTGACGGCAACACAGCCGTCTCATCTATCTCTAAGGCTGAACTCTTCTCTCAAACTTTTTCTAAAAACTCCACTCTGGACGATTCAGGGCATATTCCTCCTACTCATCCCCCCTCTGACTCTTTTATGCCTGTTATAAAGATTCTTCAAAATGATTTTTTCTATGCCCTCTCTGGCCTCAATCCTCAGAAGGCTTATGGACCTGATGGAGTCTCCTACTGTCCTTAAAAACTGTGCCTCCGTGCTGTCACCCTGCCTGGTCAAACTCTTTCGCCTCTGCCTGTCAACATCTACCTCTCCTTCCTGCTGGAAGTATGCCTTCATACAGTCTGTAGCTAGGAAGGGTAACCGTTCCAATCCCTAAACTACCGTCCTATAGCTTTACTTTCTTGTCTATCTAAAGCTTTTGAATCAATCCTTAATCGGAAGATTCAAAAGCACCTTTCCACTTCTGACCTTCTATCTGATCGCCAGTATGGGTTCCGCAAGGGGCGTTCTACTGGTGATCTCCTTGCCTTTCTAACTGACTCTTGGTCATCCTCTCTTAGCCGTTTCGGTGAAACCTTTGCTATTGCGCTGGACATATCAAAAGCTTTTGATAGGGTCTGGCACAAATCTTTGCTTTCCAAACTACCTTCCTACGGTTTCTATCCTTCTCTCTGTACCTTTATCTCCAGTTTCCTTTCTGACCGTTCTATTTCCGCTGTGGTAGATGGTCATTGTTCTTCCCCTAAACCTATTAACAGTGGTGTCCCACAGGGTTCTGTCCTATCTCCCACTCTCTTTCTGTTGTTCATTGATGACCTTTCCAAAACGAACTGTCCTATCCATTCCTACGCCGATGATTCTCCTCTGCATTATTCAAATTCTTTTAATAGAAGACCCACCCTACAGGAACTTAACGATTCAAGGCTGAAGGCAACAGAACGCTTAGCCTCAGACCTTACTATTATATATCCGATTGGGGCAAGAGGAACCTGGTGTCCTTCAACGCCTCAAAAGCACAGTTTCTCCACCTATCCACTCGACACAATCTTCCAAACAACTATCCCTTATTCTTTCACAACACTCAGTTATCACCTTCCGCAACACTAAACATCCTCGGTCTATCCTTAACTCAAAATCTCGACTGGAAACTTCATATCTCATCTCTTACTAAATCAGCTTGCTCGAGGCTGGGCGTTCTTTACCGTCTCCGCCAGTTCTTCTCCCCCGCACAGTTGCTGTCCATTTACAGGGGCCTTGTCCGTCCTCGTATGGAGTATGCATCTCATGTGTGTGGGGGGTCCACTCACACAGCTCTCCTTGACATAGTGGAGTCAAAGGCTCTTCGTCTCATCAGTACTCCTCCTCATACTGATAGTCTTCTACCTCTCAAATTCCGCCGCCATGTTCCCTCTCTTTGTATCTTCTATCGATATTTTCATGCTGACTGCTCTTCTGAACTTGCTAACTGCATGCCTCCCCTCCTCCCGCGGCCCCGCTGCACACGACTTTCTACTCATGCTCATCCCTATACTGTCCAAATCCCTTATGCAAGAGTCAACCAGCATCTTTACTCTTTCATCCCTCACGCTGGTAAACTCTGGGACAATCTTCCTTCATCTGTATTTCCTCCTGCCTACGACTTGAACTCTTTCAAGAGGAGGGTATCAGGAGGAGGGAATCAGGACACCTCTCCTCCCGAAATTGACCTCTGTTTTTGGACACTCCTTTGACCTCTGTTTGGAAGCAGTGAGTAGCGGGCCTTTTTTTTTTTTTTCTTTACGCCCTTGAACTGTCTCCTTAGCTGTAAAAAAAAAAATTGTCTGAGAAAATTGGTCAGACAAATTGGGAAAACTCGGCAGAAACTGAATAAAGCAGAGATTGCAGTAGCATTTAATCTTGTGTGTTTAAAAGAGTATATATATATATATATATATATATATATATAGATATATATAGATATATATATAGATATATAGATAGAGAGATATAGATATAGAGAGAGAGAGAGAGAGAGAGAGAGAGAGAGAGAGAGAGAGAGAGAGAGAGAGAGAGAATTATGAGACCGTGAATGTATCCGTATCGATTGTAACATGAAGTGTAATTTAAAACGATATAGAATGCAATACATTTATAACAAGTTAGTCAGAAAGGAACATTAACAAAAAAACAAATAATATATATATATATATATATATATATATATATATATATATATATATATATATATATATATATATATATATATATATATATATTACATTGGCAAAACAAAACGCCAGCTAAAGGTCCGAATCTTCGAACACATAGCTCATGAATCCTAGTTTTAGCACGATCCGGAAACATTCTCACGAAAGCGACCACCCCATACGGCCAGATTCATTCTCCATCTTGGCACGGACGCAACACGCAATAGACCTCCTTATAATTGAGTCTCTGTTAACATCTCAAGAGAGACCATCTCTAACAAAAACGGATTCTTCGTGCCAGCTCTTATGTTTTTAAGGTACACCACTCTATTTAGTTGTTTTATGTAATTTTTATTTTTTAGTGTTTTATTAGGTTTATTATCTTGGTGTTTAATTTATTATATGTACACTTTTAGTCTTTTATTAGTTTTATTTTTTTACCAACATATTTTATACAATTTTTACATGTAGTTTTCTCGCTTTTAATCAGTTATGCTTGATGATGGAGTAAGTCTCTCCGAAACGTTGCAACATTAAAAAGATGTTCTTCTCCGTGCTGGTGCTGTTATTTATTATAAGACTCCGCTTCCCAAAGGATGTATCTGTGGCTGATATTATATATATATATATATATATATATATATATATATATATATATATATATATATATATATATATATATATATAGCAAATATATATATGGCAAAACTTAAGAATAACCACTCCAAACCAATATTCGTAGTAATTTAGCACGTGAAAGAATTATTATTATAATGCATTTTCGTATACGTTTTACCTTGGGGAGGGGCCAGGGGGGCAAGCCTCTTTAACTATAGAGTTAGGTGGTTTGGATTTTCTAAGTCCAGTGTTATTGTTTTACAACCGCCTCTATACACAGACTGAGCCTCATACCTGCCTTGCAATGCACCCTACAAACTAGTTCCTAAGTCAGTAATATCCAAAACGCGCATGGATTATAACGATTTCGGACAAAAAAACGGTCTTTTAAGAGTTTTACGTTATTTTTTTCTCTATATTAAAGCAACTAATGCCGCAGCTATTTGTATTTTATAATACATTCGTAAAATGTTACAACGCGAGGGTTTCAGTGGCGGCACCTAACGGCGGGTTCCTGAAGTCAGTTGTTTTCAAGCCGCCATAATGGATGGAAGGCCCGACACTCACTCCCTCAAAATATCAGTCTACTTTACTCCCTCAAAATATCAGTCTACTTTACCTTTCGGTAAGTGTTAACTGAGTATTTAACCTCTTTATTGGTGTGCATGTAGGTTGACAAAAGGACCGATCACTATCCCAGTACCGGGTCCAACAAAGGCACGGGCGTGTCATGTGTCACATGGTGTGACAAGCACGTGTCAGAAAACAAACGGATATTGTTCAATGCGCGATACTTATAGTGGAGTTTGAGTAAAATGGAGGCCAGGGTCAAACGTAGCAGTCGGTAGGTCATTCCCGCGTCAGTTAACAGCAGGAGCGTCAGTTCGATCTGGATGACAGCTGTCACAAATCTGTTTTATTTTGTACCTTAAACTACTCGGTAAAAATGATCTAGCTTCAACTTACAAGAAGTGGATGGGTTAACCGTCAGTATTGTACCATATGTAATTATGAAACATGACATTTCCCAAGAGTTGCTCGACTACGATTGGGGTGGTGGGGTGGGGGTTCAACTACGCTGACCATCCAATTACACGCCCTACAATCGTCAACAGACCCGCTGCGGCGGCTGCTACGTTATATAGGAATAGATTACAAGAGTATACGTTAGGGAATTGGTTGGCAACGGTACGCTTGGTTATCGTTGGTATGCTTGGTTAGCGATGGTACGCTTGGTTAGCGATGGTACGCTTGGTTAGCGATGGTACGCTTGGTTAGCGATGGTATGCTTGGTTAGCGACTAGCCAACGCATGTGAGACCAGGTCCGCCACGCGTGGTTATTTTTTTTTTTAGAACACACAGCCCAACGGCTGCCGTGCTGAGGGCCGGGTATTGCCCGGGCCTGTTCAGCCCGAGTCCCGGATGACCTTGAGTCATGGCTCAGGGCTGTTTTGGGGTGGTTAGCGATGGTATGCTTGGTTAGCGATTAGCCCCCATGTGAGTATACGGTAGGGATTTTCCTTACTTTCGAGACTAGGGAATTTTTCCTGATTTAGGGATTTTTCTAGGGAAATTTTGGAAGGCCATTTTTCAGTGATATGGGCTCCCCCCCCCAATACCCCGGTTCCCCACAGTTCCCCAGGCTTGTCTTGGGGGATAGAGGGGGCTGGGGTGGTGGAGGGGGTGGAGTGATGATTTTTAAGATTTACCATATATATATATATATATATATATATATATATATATATATATATATATATATATATATATATATATATATATATATATATAAGGAGAAAGTCATCACTTTGTTTTGGAGAGGACAGACCACAGACCATGGACTATGCTGGACATGGGGTCTGTGGTCTGATTTTCTATGTAATTCTCTCTCTCTCTCTCTCTCTCTCTCTCTCTCTCTCTCTCTCTCTCTCTCTCTCTCTCTCTACAAGGACAGATGTTTCCTACACACACACACACACACACACACACACACACACACTAGGAAAGAATTAGTAGCTGTTAATGACACCATAATATATATATATATATATATATATATATATATATATATATATATATATATATATATATATATATATATATCCTTTATGGTGTCATTAACAGCTTATATATATATATATATATATATATATATATATATATATATATATATATATATATATATATATATATATATATATATATATATATCCTTTATGGTGTCATTAACAGCTTATCTTAAAATTCTTTCCTAGTGTGTGTGTGTGTGTGTGTGTGTGTGTGTAGGAAACATCTGTCCTTGTAGAGAGAGAGAGAGAGAGAGAGAGAGAGAGAGAGAGAGAGAGAGAGAGAGAGAGAGAGAGAGAGAATTACATAGAATTACAAAGATAATCAGACCACACAGACCCCATGGTCCAGCCTAGGTGGTCTGTCCTTAAACCTAAGTGATTCTACATTAATCAGATGGCTCCAAAACGTTGCATTTCTAATCTAGTTAATATTAAGTTGAAGGAAGTGACGGTCGAGCTTGTTTTTGAAAGAGTCAATCGTGTTACACTGGACCACTGACGGTGGGAGCTTATTCCATTCTCGCATTACAACGTTGGTGAAGAAAATTTGGTGCAGTGTGAATTTATTTGTCTACATTTGAGTTTTACGCCTTTGTTCCTCGTATGCAAAGTGTCATCGATCATAAACAATGTTGATCTGTCTACATTCGTGAAACCATTAAGTATTTTAAAACATTCGATCAGTTTTCCTCGGAGGCGACGTTTCTCAATACAGAACATGTTAAGGGTGGAAAGCCTTTCTTCGTAAGATTTGTTGCGCAAGGAAGGGATCATTTTTGTTGCCCGATGCTGAACACCTTCTAATTTAGCAATGTCCTTTGCATGGTGGGGAGACCAAAACTGTACCGCATATTCCAAGTAGGGTCTGACTAAACTATTGTAGAGTGGAAGTATTACATCTTTATTCTTGAATAAAAAGTTTCTTTTAATGAAGCCCAACATTCTGGTCGCTTTAATTGCTGCATCTGTGCATTACTGTGAGAATTTGAGGTTTGACGCGATTTTGACCCCCAAGTCCTTGACGCATTGAACGCTTTTGAGTTTAAGGCCGCGCATTTCGTAATCGAACTTCTTATTCCTTGTTCCAACGTGAAGGATCGGGCACTTGTCTACGTTAAAGGGCATCTCCCATCTATCAGACCAAGTTGAAAGTTTTGCAAATCCTCTTGGAGGCTTTGCCCGTCTTCGTCAGTGTGAACCGAGTTACCAATCTTTGTGTTGTCTGCAAATTTACTAATGCGATTATTGAGTCGAACATCTACATCGTTGATGTAAATAATGAAGAGCACTGGGTCAAGAACCGAGCCCAGAGGGACGCCACTAGTGACCGGCGCCCACTCTGAGAGAGAGAGAGAGAGAGAGAGAGAGAGAGAGAGAGAGAGAGAGAGAGAGAGAGAGAGATGATATTTCTCGATAGTGTCATGCAGGTGAGGTCAGGTGGACAAACCGGTGAAGGTGTGGCCGTGTGGGTCGCTGGGAAATTAGCGCAATGGGGATGGCCAGGGAGGGGAGGAGGATGGTCCAAGGTGATGTCAAAGACGCTCCACGTGTAGTCCTCCACACTCTACAGTGATTGGTTAATGAGTTCACACACACACACACACACACACACACAATCCAGCTCCTTCAGAAGAGGATTTACAACAGCTGATCCGCGATCTGCCTACCCCCAATGTGCCGCCTCTAAACGTGACTGAGGAAGCTGTCCTCTTCGCCATCCAATCGATGCCTCCAGGTTCGTCTGCAGGCCTCGATGGCCTCAGACCATTACACCTTCGCCAGCTTACTTCAAAGAAAACAGCACTTTGTCGCAGCGCTATCTCTGGCGACATCCCTGACTTTGCCAGAAACACTTTCTTCGGTGCATGTTTGGTTGCCATACGGAAAAAAGATGGAGGTATACCCCCGATCGCTATCGGCAGCATGTACCGTCACCTGGTGTGCAAACTAGTCGCTGGCAGCATGACAACAGCAGTGGCAAATCACCCCCGCCCCAAACAACTCGGCGTCGGTACACCTCTCGGCTGTGAAGCTGCAGTACACGCAGTTCGAGACTACGTGAATAGACATTACAACACAGAACGGATACTAATCAAACTCGACCTTTCCAACACATTTAACTCTGTCCACCGCGAGGCGGTCCTCCGACAGGTCAGTCTACGCTTTCTCGCCGCCACACCATTAATATGTCAAGCTTACGCCCGCCCGACACCATTCTATACAGCAGGCAACATTATCTGGTCTTCCAGGGGAGTCCAGCAAGGCGATCCCTTGGGCCCTTTACTCTTCGCTCTGACCATTGACCCCATCATCCAGTCTCTCCAGTCACCCCTGAATATCTGGTACCTGGACGACGGAACTCTTGCACGCCCAGCAGACACTGTCGCCGCCGACATTGCCACCCTGCAGCCAGCCCTTAAGCGCATCGGCCTGGTGCTGAACCATCGGAAAAGCGAGATGGTCAGATTAGATGGAAACAAGAATCAAGATGCGTCCATTCGCAGCGCTCCCCAAGAAAACAACTCAGAGGCCGACCGTCCACACGACAGCAGAGCCAACAGTGATAGTCCCACTGTCACAAACACAGCCGCAGACCCTACGGACAGAACTGAAGCGCCAACACCGATCGCACTGGACTTCCACAACACACATCACTGGACGATCTCACCATCCTCGGCGCCCCTATAAGCAACGCGAGCGTGCCAGAGGCGGTAGAGGCCGCCTTCCGAACAACCGACAGACTCATCGAGCGAACAGCGAACATCGGCAGCCACACAGCATTATTTTTTCTCTCCCGCTATGCCTCAGTTCCGCGTTGCACCTACTTGATGCGCGCAGCCCCCACATACTTAGCACCCCAGCAGCTGCACACCATCGACGAGGCAATGAGAGCGGCCATCACACGCACCTGCAACACCACTCTCTCCAACGACAGCTGGCTGCAAGCTTCCCTACCAACCCGTATGGGAGGCATCGGCGTCCGACGCCTGGAGGATGTAGCGCTCCCTGCCTTCATCTCCTTTTTGAGTGCCACACAGGAACTGGTCCGCCAGACAAACGGTCGCCCCCGCGACGACGAACCATACCTGTTCACCACCGCACTCAACGCTTTCCGAGTTCGCCAATGCCCGGATTACGACATCAACCCCAGCTTCGAATCACCCATCAGCCAACGTCAGCTGGACGAAGCCGCCTGTCGTCACCGCCTGGAGGGGCTCCTGGAACGGAGCAACCAGATTCACCGTGCCCGCCTGCTTGCAGCAGCTGCCCCCCACAGTGGAGCCTGGCTCGACGCCATACCTGCGGAGAGCCTTGGCTTGCTACTTCCCGACGAAGCAGTGCGCGTCGGTGTGGCTTTCCGCCTCAGAGCGCCGGTCTGCCTGCCACACCAGTGCAGATGTGGTCACATGGCGGACAACCTCGGCCATCATCAGCTCTCCTGCCACCGCGACCCAGGCAGACTACCTCGCCGCCCTCAACGATATCGTCCGCAGCAGCCTGACCGCAGCCGGAGTACCCGCACTGCTGGAGCCACGAGGACTGGATCGGGGTGACCCGTCCGGTCTTCGCCCAGCAGTCGCCCGATCGGCAGAACAACAGAAAAGACAACGTTACGCCGAACTCGCCCAGCGCTATCACTTCCAGCCGCTAACGATAGAGACCATGGGTACCCTGGGCCCCGCATTCGCCAAGCTGCTCCAAGAAATAGAACGCAGGATGACGGAGCAGACGGGAGAGCCGCGTGAGACCTGCTGGCTCCGGCAGAGGATCAGCATGGCCGTCAACACGGGTCCTTAGATCCCACTCCCAACGCAATACACACACGCACGCACCCACACACACATACACTTCTGTCCAAGACATAGGTTGCACGTCACAGCAGTCTGCGGAAAGGCGGGGGCAGCTGCCATCACACTTTTCGTGATGCCGAAGAAATAAATACTGGTGGAGACGTCCCTATCAAAACACACACACACACACACACACACACACACACACACACACACACACACACACACCTGTCCTTAATCCCTGCTATAGTACCTCCCACTACTCCCTCTCCTTTCTCCTCCCCTTCCACATTTATACCTCTCTCTCTCTCTCTCTCTCTCTCTCTCTCTCTCTCTCTCTTGAAGAATTAATGAATGGGCATACAATAACGAAGGAGACATAGATGGATGTTAGATGGAATAAAGCTGATAAGGGAAGGAGGAAGAAATCAGGAAATGAGCAATATTAATGAATAGTTATTGGCGCGTCTTTTTTAAATAATTACCAATGATTTACTTTAAGAAGCCATATATTCACGCTGCTATAATAATACCATAATTTATACGTAGAAACGGCCTTGACAGTGATGAGTTGCAAGTGGTAAAAGGCACAGGTCACTCTTGGAGCCTTTTGAAGAGGCAACGAGAGAAATTTCTTCAGAAAAATTCACATCTCTCTCCAAGGTGATGCCAATAGCCAGGGCACTTCAGGAGTGGACAAATGTAAATTCTGACCTCAGAAACAATGATGTACAGACAATAACTCTCGGAAATGAACTCAAAAAACAACTTCAGAGGAGATTTCCAGCAATGGAAAAGATGCTCCAACTAGGAGCAGCAACACTGTTGGACACAAGATTCAAAAAAGTGCCTTTTGTGGATACGGGAAATGTCAAGCATTGAAGATAAAATAATGAATTTAATGCGCAGTGAATATACCCAGGAAGCGTCAGCAGAGCCTGTGCCAGTAACCCCACATGAATCAAAGTCTTCAGGGAGCCACATAGATGAAGGGCAACAAAAAAGAAAAGAATCACTCTGGAAAAACTTTGACGCAAAAGTAGAGAAGACTCAAAAATCATCACAAACTACACTTGCAGGGCCTCATATTGAACTGAGGAGATACTTGGAGGAACCACTGATTCCCCGGGAGGAAGACTCCCTAGAATGGTGGAAAATGCACAGTGCTCTCTTCCCAAAGTTGCAGGCATGTGCAAGAATGTTGCTATGCATTCTTGCAACTTCGGTACCAGCAGAAATATTTTTTTCCCAAAGGAGGTGAACTAGTCTCCCACAGGCGTTGTGGACTTTCAAGTGAAAATATTGATATGATTTTGTTTCTAAATAAAAACGGTGTCGAATAAAGTAGCAAAACACATGAAAACGCCGCGGTAATATGTGATAGTGCTGTGTGATTTACCATTACTATGTGATATTGGGTTACGGATTTACTATACATCATGTGCTACTGCAAATATTTGCGTATTATTAATGCAATGTGTGATATTTTGTAGTATGTGATAGTGCAATATTGCTTTATTAATAGGTTATCATTAATGTAATCCATGATTTGATTTAATAAAAATGACTTCTTTTAAAAATGTCTTTCCATGTATTATTATTATTATTATTATTATTATTATTATTATTATTATTATCATTATTATTATTATTATTATTATTATTATTATTATTATTATTATCATTATTATTATTATTATTATCATTATTATTATTATCATTATTGATATTATTATTATAAGTAGTAGTAGTAGTAGTAGTAGTAGTAGTAGTAGCCTAGTTGTAGTAGTAGTAGTAGTAGCCTAGTTGTAGTAGTAGTAGTAGTAGTAGTAGTAGTAGTAGTAGCCTAGTTGTAGTAGTAGCCTAGTTGTTGTAATAGTAGTAGTAGTAGTAGTAGCCTAGTTGTTGTTGTAGTAGTAGTAGTAGTAACCTAGTTGTAGTAGTAGTAGTAGTACATAGTAGTAGTAAAAGTAGTAGTAGTAGTAGTGAAAGTATTAGTAGTCGTTGTAGTAGTAGTAGTATCAGTTGCACCTGTTCGGTGGTTGAGCATTAGTTCTAATATTTATAATACTTTCTTGAAGTTATACAAGATAATTTCCTTAAGCAGGTAGTTACTGAGCCTACCAGAGGAGATAACATATTAGACTTAGTCCTAACCAATAATGGGAACTTGCTACGTGAGTTGGAGGTGGGCGGAGAGTTAGGAAATAGTGACCACAGAACGGTTCGTTTTAGCTTAGACTGGGCGGTAACCCGCGAACCAAACCCAGTGTTAGTGCCAGATTTTAGAAGAGCAAATTACGAGGGGCTTCGAAGACATCTTGAAGGGGTAAACTGGGATAATTTAGGGATTCATGAGGGCCAGAACTGCGGATTGGAGAGCCAGGAGAACCAGGTAGAAATGTCTTACAATAGTTTAGTAAGAGTAATAGTAGAGGGGCAAGGACAGCATATACCACAGCGAACACTTAGAAAAGAAAACAATGATCCTAAGTGGATGACTCGTGGACTAAAACACGAGATTGGGTTAAAGAAGGGAATTTATCAGAAAATAAAGAATGGTGAAACACATCTCAGGGGCCGGTACGTCGAACTATCTAGATTAGTTAAGAAAACACCAGGGTAGCAAAAAAGAACTATGAGATCAAAGTAGCAAATGAGGCGAAAAGTAATCCTAAGGGCTTCTTTCAGATGTATAGAACAAAAACACGGGAGAAAATTGGACCGCTGAAAACAAACACAGGGGAGCTAGTAGAAAATTACGAAAATATGAGCACATTGTTGAACGACTACTTCCTTTCAGTATTCACACAGGAGGATCGAACGACTATACCGGAAAGAGTTCAGGTGTACGAGGGCGGGGATGGCGATAAATTGAGGGATATAATCATTACCAGGCAAGTAGTTCAGGATGAGATAGATAAGCTTAAGAAGAACAAGTCGCCAGGTCCTGACGGGATATTTCCGAGGGTATTAAAGGAATTAGGCGATATACTCAGTGACCCACTAACCGACATCTTTAAGATGTCGGTAAATACTGGCTATGTGCCGAGCTTATGGAAAGTAGCTAATGTGACGCCGATTTTTAAAAAGGGGGACAGGTCAGTTGCTTCAAACTATCGCCCAATTAGCTTAACATCGGTTATAGGCAAGATGCTGGAGTCCATAATAGCCAGGAACATTCGGGAGCATTTAGAGAAGCGTAGCTTAATTCACGACTCGCAGCATGGGTTCACAAAAGGTAGGTCGTGCCTCACCAATCTCTTGTTCTTCTACAATAAAGTATTTGAGGCGGTTGACAGAGATGAAAATTATGATGTAATCTATCTTGATTTTAGTAAAGCGTTTGACAAAGTTCCTCACCAACGACTGTTGCTTAAATTACAGGCTCACGGAGTATAGGGTAAAGTTTTGAACTGGGTCAAGGCGTGGCTTAGCAATAGGAAGCAAAGAGTGCAAATCAATGGTAAAAGATCTGACTGGGGATGTGTTGCGAGTGGGGTCCCACAAGGTTCGGTATTGGGTCCACTTTTGTTTATTATTTATATCAATGACTTAGATACAGGAATTAGTAGTGATGTTAGTAAATTTGCAGATGATACCAAGATCGGTAGAGTAATTGAGTCGGATCAGGACGCTAGTATTCTCCAAGGTGAACTCAACAGACTGTATGACTGGGCGGATCAATGGCAGATGGAGTTCAATGTAGGGAAGTGCAGTATTCTGAGTGTAGGTAGGAACAACCCCTCACATAACTATTGCTTAAATGACACTCTCATAAGTAGGTCTGGGTGCGAGAGGGATTTAGGGGTCTTAGTGAGCTCTGATCTCCGTCCAAGGGCACAATGCATTCAAGCTAGAAATCGAGCTAATAGGGTACTGGGATTTATTTCAAGGAGCGTAAGCAACAGAAGCTCAGAAGTCTTCCTCAAACTATATTTAGCATTAGTTAGACCTCATCTTGACTATACGGTTCAGTTCTGGTCACCTTACTATAGAATGGATATCAAAATGTTAGAATCGGTGCAGAGGAGGATGACTAAGATGATTCAGGGGTTGAGAAACTTGCCATACGAGGGAAGACTCAAACAGCTAAACTTGCATTCTCTAGAAAGGCGAAGAGTACGTGGAGACATGATCGAGGTTTATAAATGGATGAGGGCTTTAATAAGGGAGACATTCATAAGGTTTTGTTGGTAAGAGAACCGGGTAGGACACGAAGTAATGGGTTTAAACTGGATAAATTCAGATTCAACAGGGACATAGGCAAAAATTGGTTTACTAACAGGGTGGTGGATGAGTGGAATAGGCTTAGCAGTCATGTGGTGAGTGCCAATACAATTGTCACATTCAAAAATAGACTAGATAAATTCATGGACAGCGATACTAGGTGGGGTTAGATACACGGGGGCTCAGGGTCAAAGGAGCTGCCTCGTACAGGCCTACCGGCCTCTTGTAGACTCCTGCGTTCTTATAATCTTCTTTTAGCTGTAGGCCCATAAATATTGAGCACGAGACAATAGCTGTTTTGAGCCAAGCAGTATATCAAAACCCCTGAAGGATGGGCGTAGTGATGCCATTTTAGTGATATAATGGGGTGAGTGGGTACGTGGTTCGATCAATATATTTCAAGATTTATTAGAGGGGTTTGAAGGTGTACTGTATACGTGTATTGAGCCTAAATTGCATGGAAACTAAAATTTAGGTTATATTCTCCATAAAACTTGCTGATAAATGATAACCCGTTCGGTTGGCAACAGTGGGCGGACGAGCCTTCTAAATACCAGGGCCGGAACTAATAAATAGTCATAAATTTCAGTCCTAAATCTAGTAATGGCTATGAAAGATTCTTAAATATTTTTCATTGGCACTATGAATCATTCATATCCCTCTCATAGTTATGACGGGTACAGCTAAGGGTGAATTAGTGATTGGCTACAAGTGTCGGAACCCTGCATACAATTTTTTCTATTAAATGATAAAGAAACGTCTGAAAATATGAAAATACACATTAAAAACACAGTTTCATAATAGTTAAGTAATAATTTTACTACATCTTCAAAGTAAATGGAGGTTATTCTCCAAAACAAAGTAGTTAACCTTAGCAACGGCGCCCTAAACGCATCGAAGGTAAACAATAGAACACCGCCCGCAACAAATAGACCGCCTTTTTTGTCACCATGGATGAAGCTCCAGCTGCAACCTCAACGCCACAGAAGAAGAGGACAAGGAAGCCTAACTGGACAATGGACGAGTCCTTGTATTTGGTGCAGCTCTACAAGGAGCACGCACATGTGCTGAGAAGCAACTTTAGCGGCCAAGGCTGCACCCACCAAACGAAGCAAAAGGATTGGGAAACCTTTGTGCAGAAACCCCTGCAAGCCTTTCCTGCGGGGCAGAGGACCATAATGGAATGCCAGAAGCGATGGCGCACCATCATTGTAACAGCACGGCCCAAAGGTGCCCAAGTTAACAAGGATTTTGCTTCAACAGGTAAGAAAAATTGGTATTCCTGAAGCACGGTCCTTCAAATTTTCATTTGGTTTTCTCAGAGTGTATGTATGTATGTTTGTTTCATTAATCACCCCTTTAATCAAAGCCAAGCATCACCTACACATTTTCCGTACAATACTTCCTAACCTTATTGGAACAAAAAATTATCTCACCATTAAATAATTCCGGTATTATTTTGGTTTGTTTAAGTTACGAATATTTTTCTGGTATGTTTCAAATGAATGTGCTAACTGATTTTATAATAAATCTTAAATTTTTAATGCAGGGAAGGGGGGATAAGGAAGGAAAACTACTGATTTGTGACAGAAACGGTTATCAAATTTATTCAAAACACACCTACATCTTCCAGGAAAAAACATTCTCTTCATGAACTGTGTGACGGGGAACAATGTAAAAATTTACCAGGTTTAGTACATAACGGGAGATCTGGCGGGCATAGCCCCCACCGTGGTTAGGTAATATTTAGTTTAGGTTATAGGACGAAAATGGATGAGGAAAGGTAAGGTTAGGTTAGATTAATAACTTTTTAAGCAAGTTTTTCTTGTTTATACGCCTCCGTGGTCAGCGTGCTTGGCTTCTACTCCGCGGGACCGGGTTCGAATCCCGGCCCCGGCAGTCGGCGTTGCAGCTCACCCAGCTGTTCATCCTCCCTCTCTGGCTGGTCGATAAATGGGTACCTAGGGAAGGTAAACTGTGGTAGCACGGAGGTCACACTGGCCCTGTGTCCTGGGGTAATGGGCTCCCCACCACAGGCTCAAGGGCCAATGTTACGGAGACGTGGCCCCGAGGCCACGCGCTGCTACAGCGTATGCCCCCAACTTTACCTTACCCTTACCTTTCTAGTTTGCAAAACAATGATTACCAGCCGTGGAGAGCGGGATGGGGCGACGTGGTGAGAAACGGGTGCACTTGTAAAATTTTACCATAATTCCTGTCATATATAAAGCCTAATTTATTTAGCTGAGGCCTAGTTATGTTGGCACGTGGACAGGTTACATATAATAAGGTCACATAGGGACACATACCTAATCCGTAATTCCTATTCTTTTTTTGTTTTTCTTTAGTTTTTCAATTTTTGGCTTAGCAAAACTGTATTTTAAATTCCAGGTGGTAGTCCCCCTCATCCCCCCCTTGACCCTCTAGAGGAGCTGGTGGCAGACATTTTAGGTAAAGCAAATGTCTCCATCACGGGTATCGATGGTGCTCCCAATCTGCACAGCAATCAACCTGCGGGGATGAGCAGCAGGTTCTGTACACTGCTGGACATCATGTTTTCCCAATGTTCTCCATTTCTTACCAATCCATTGCCCTCAACCCCACCAAAGAAATAAAAGAACACTGTTGAGGTACAAGTGCTGCTAATTGTTACCATCTGCTGGCAGTGTCCTTCATGCTAATTTCTGTTCTTTATCTTTTACTTAAATTATTTTGTAATAGACACCCGATATGAAATACTACATGTCTTCCTTAACTTTTTCCCCAACCTAAGCATCCTCTGTAGTCAGAGAGAGAGAGAGAGAGAGAGAGAGAGAGAGAGAGAGAGAGAGAGAGAGAGAGAGAGAGAGAGAATAAACCCTACCTATCCCTAAATTAGATTTCAGCACCATCTAGGAGTGCTATCAGCTATCACCACCGGCTAAGAAATGCAGCATTAGCAGGAATGTTGAGGCTGCTGAAGTCACCGGTGTGCTCGCCCGTTCTGCCCTGGAAGACGGAACATTCTTCCTGGTCGATGACGATCAGCTGCAGCATCAGAAAAAAAGAGAAAACTTGAGCTGCAGCTACTGGAGGAACAGATAGAAGCTCAAAGAGCTATAAAAATAGCAATGCAAAAATTTGCACCAGTATGTAATGACTGGACCAAATAAAAGTACAAGACAAAATAAAATTAATTAGTATTAGTTATGCTTCATCTTGTCTTTCTTATAAATTCCTTTACTTACACAGTTCATTCTGACAGGATTGGATACCAAAGCTCCTCACTGCTCAATACTGAAAAAATAAAAATAAAATATTTAGCTCAAATAAGCTTGTGTAGGCCAAGTGATTGCTTAAGTTATAAGCGAGTGATTCACTTATAATACACATTACTGATTAAGGTAAAGTTGGGAGCAGCATACGCTATGGCTGCGCGTGGCGCCGGTGCTCATCTCCTTCTCCTTGGCCCTTGGAGCCTGTGGTGGGGGTGATCCCGTTGACCAGACACAGGGCCTGTGTGACATTCGGTTACCACAGTTTTCCCTTCCCCAGGTTTCCCCAGGTACCCATTTATCGACCATCCCGAAGGAAAGATGAACAGCTGGGTGAGCTGTGTGCCGGTTGCTGGGATTAAACCCAGGCCCACGGATTCGAAGTCAGGGACTCTGACCACTGCACTACAGGGGCACACACATTACTGATTACTGCTTTCCAAATGTTAAAAGGTGGTTTTAACATCATTATTGTTAGTTTTGGGAGTTTAAAACTAGGTTCATTAATTTGACTGACTTGAAATAGAGTCTGGCAAACTCGTCCCTGTAGAGCAATCCATCACGTCGGGGATGACCTGCAGGGGGCGGGTCGACATGATCACCATCATCATCATTCTCATTTGCAGCCATCTCGATGTTGTCCTCTGCTGGTGGTTGGCCATGTCCTTCATCACCTTCCAAAAGTATCTGAATATTTCTATCTTTGCATAATATATTGTGCAACATAGCACAGGCAAAAATAATTTTGCAAACTTTTCCTGGGGGAGTTACACGAATTTCAGTTTGGAGTACATGAAATCTTCGCTTCCATTGGCCAATTCCTCTCTCCACCACACTTCGTGTTTTCTTGTGAGCTCTGAAATGTTGAAATAGAATATTGTTACATAATACTATTCTGGTTAGGTTGGGTTAAGGCTAGGTTAGACCAGATTAGGTCAGGTTAGCTTAGGTTAGATTAGGTTCTCTAAGGTTAGGCTAGTGTTGGTTAGGTCAGGTTAGATTAGGTTTTGTTAGAAAAGGTTAGGTTATATTAGGATAGGATAGATAAGGCAACGTAATGAAATTTTGCTATAACATCAACCAAAATCTTTGTGGAGCATGGCAGGTTAGGTATTGTTTTTGGATTAAACTATTTTTCCTGGTAAATTTTAATGTGTTTTTAATTAATTTGGGGTTTGTTTTTCGTGGCAGTGAAAGCTTTTCACTAATTGGCACGGGGTTAAAAGGATATATGCAAAACCAACGCCAGAATATTTCAAAATACATTAAAACATATCAAATATAGTTTCATTCATAACACTAACTGGTTATTGAAATAAATAAATACCTTTAGCGTTACTAGGGTTTGGAGAGAGTTTCATCCTCACCGAACCTTATCAAACCCAACAGCTGCTCCACAAGTGTAATAAAGTTCAGTTGGAATAGTTTAAATAAATTCGACAAGCGGTGCGGGGCGTCGAAAATTATGCAAGTATGCAACGTGGGACGGAGTGGGGCAGCGGCGGCCACTACGCTGGGTATCTAATGACACGTCCGACACTCGTCAACAGACGGCCTGCGGCGGCTGCAAGGTTATATTGGAATAGATTACAAGAGTCTGCGTTAGGGACTTTATTTACTTTCAAGACTAGGGAATTTTCCTTAATTTAGGGATTTTTCTAGGGAAATTTTGGAAGCCTATATTTCAGTGATTTTGCCTTCCCCCCAAAAAACCCGGTTCCCCACAGGTCCCCAGGCTTGTGTGGGGGGCTGGGGGGGTGGAGCCGCTATTCTTAAGATTTACCAATTTCCTTCATTGCCAATGTGTTTCTAGTGTCAAAATAGCTAGAATAATGATACCTACATGATGATATAGGGAAATATTTTGTTTAATGTATGTTGTTTATCAAAATAACACCAACAAGCTATTGTAGTACATCATATAGTTTTACATAATGCAGATTATTTCATAACTTACCTATTGTAGGCTAACTGGTATCCTGGCTGAGGTCGTAGATATGGGGTCAGTAGCCAAGTTTTGCTGCCGTACCCACTATCCCCAAGCAGATGGCAGCCAGCTGGAACAGCACCAGTCTCAAACATCCTTTTGAGCCCACTTTCATTCAGAATGCGTGAATCATGAACTGAGCCTGGCCACTTTGCTTCTAAGTCAATAATCCTGTACTTGGGATCAAAAACCACCTTCACATTTATACTGTGGTATCTCTTGCGGTTGACATATTCAGCCTCAAAGTGTCTTGGTCTCATAATTCTAATGTGGGTTCCATCAATGACACCAGTGACTTCAGGAAACCATACCATCTGAATTTCTTTGTAACACATCAGTGGACGTTGTTAATTTCCTCTCCCTATTATTAATTTAAGAAGTGTAAGCCTTTCCGGCAATCTACTTTCTCTCTCTGCCTCTCCCGGGTCCGTATATAAGAGCCAGCAGCCCCTTTGATTGGTCAGAGACACGCCAGTCCTCGTCGACAGACCGACTTGGTCGGCTAGATTTCGATCGCCGATAGAGTCGGTCTGTCGGCTCCCTGCTGCGGGCCGCCTCGGGCAAAGGCCCGTGCTCCCTCGTGTACGAGGGAGCAATCTTTCCCCCCCTTTGATTCTTATGTATCCCTTATGAATTATTTATGGCAAATATTCGCCATTTTGAAGGGTTATGAAAAATTCATAGCGGTATGACTCTTTATAATAGTCGATCGGCCATTTCTGAAAAGACGACTTTTTTAGGTTCGAAATAACTACAGTTCGGGACCTATACCATGTTCATCTACAATATTTTGGGAGTTTACCTAGGGGTTCTAGGTTATGGGCACCCTTGGGCAACCCGGTCAAAAACGTGATTGAAGTTACCTATATACATTACCAAAAGATGTTTCGTGCAATTTCCGATGTTCAATAGCTGTCTTAGAAATTTATTTACCACTTCAAATTTGGTATCAATGGAAAGAACTTGACCTGTAGAACAACTTCAATTCCCTAGTTTTTGTAATTTGGTCATTGGTGACATAACCAGGGGTCAAAAGGTCATGGGTACGGGCCAAATCCAAGATATGCACTCTTCTCTATTTTAATCCTACCTGAGTTTTTATGAAATTTCCCTTGGGGTTCAACTTTTGGGAAACAAAAGTGTATATGTATAGGCAGTTTTTGAAATTAGAATGAATCACCTATTGACAGTACATTATCGTAAAAAACATTCAATAAAAATATCGAAAAAAGTGAATTTCCTCAAAAAATCAGCTTTTAATGCGGAGTCTTCAGCCAAGTAACAAATATCATTTTCATGTAACTTAGAATAATTTGTTAGTGAATCTGAGTGATTTAAGGATTTGGAAGAATGCGCCGCAACAGCCAGGGTTATATGGCTCCAGAAAAAAAAAAGGAGAAAAGGGAGAGTAAACGATGAAAAAGTATAGGGATTTCGAAGGATAGTGATTAGAAGAACTGAAATAAGAAAAGGGCGGGTCACCTTTCGTTTGTTCCCATAGGGAATGTAAACCCCCTCACCACTACAAATTGCTCTAGATGGGATGGTGAGAGAGATAATATTATCATGCCCGTACTTTTAAGTTAGCTAATAAGTTCTTAAGAAGTATTGATACGATGCTTCACAGGAGAAATGACGAAGGGCTACTATGTAGAATTTGATTTTTACTGCATATTACCACACATTCATGCACTTTCCGGATGCGATAGTACCTCTGCCTTCTTCTATATAGGGAAAAAAACTGTAATGAAGACAGTGTTTAACCATGGTATAGAATCGTTCATGTCTCTCTCTGCACTAGGAGAATCTAACATCAATGATGCTGTGGATGCAGCTCGGATTTTCGTCTCAACGCTGTATGACACCACAGGAAAATACGAACCTCTCCATGGAGATTTAAATCGACTTCGAACTAAACTGGCCAGTACAAAGGATGTGGCTATGTGTAGGTTGTCACCGTGCGAACCAGTATTTTACCAGCATGTTCTGAGAGTGATGTGGCAGGTCCGTCAATGGGTCAATGCAAGAAATCCTGAACTCATCAGTGGATCCCCATTCGAGTATGGTTGGAAAATAACAGAAGATGAAATTGAACCCATAATGTTCGAAGGAATCACAGCAGCTGAGATGATCGATGGTCTTGCTTGTGTATGCAAGGGGAAGAAAGCTCGGTGCAAGAACGAATGCCCATGCTTTGTCTCAGGATTATCTTGTATAGAGCTTTGCACTTGTGAGGGGGATGAGCTGAATTGTCACAACCCAAAATCTCTCCTTGGCGATCACGGTGAGTAGAGACCTGTATTTTCGATTAGATTAAGTTTATTGTTTAAAAGATAGTAGAATGTACGTAATTGCACTTGCCCTTATGTAACTATTACTTAATTTCATTGTGGAAAAAACTTTATGATTATAATAATTTCATTGTGGAAAAAGTACATTGTTAGGAAATAATATTTGCACTCAAAATTGAATTTTGAGTATGCAATACTGTTATTATTATTTATTGTAGCTATGTATGTACCATGAATACATGAATATTGACCTATAATCTTTGTGACTATATTTGTGTGCATATCAGATAATCTCACTTCCATCACTTACAGTTAGTATTACTATTAGTTAAAGAAGGCACATTACCTGCTTCATTCGGAGTAGAGACTATTGAGAAATATGTTTACCCTGTATTATGACAACGAAATACTTAATCAATATTATTAATAAAACTGTACGAGATTTTTCACTTTATGTATATATTTTTCTTCTTGAAAATAAGGGCATGTAGACTACAAAAAGTTCAATATTGGTTTTTGAGCTAATGGATCGGAAATTAATATGACTGTACGGGCACGACAATATTAAACTATATTCACATTATTCATCGTTTACTCTCCCTTTTCTCCTTTTTTTTTTCTGGAGCCATATAACCCTGGCTGTTGCGGCGCATTCTTCCAAATCCTTAAATCACTCAGATTCACTAACAAATTATTCTAAGTTACATGAAAATGATATTTGTTACTTGGCTGAAGACTCCGCATTAAAAGCTGATTTTTTGAGGAAATTCACTTTTTTCGATATTTTTATTGAATGTTTTTTACGATAATGTACTGTCAATAGGTGATTCATTCTAATTTCAAATACTGACTATACTTATACACTTTTGTTTCCCAAAAGTTGAACCCCAAGGAAATTTCATAAAACTCAGGTAGGATTAAAATAGAGAAGAGTGCATATCTTGGATTTTGCAAGTAACCATGACCTTTTGACCCCTGGTTATGTCACCAATGACCAAATTACAAAAACTAGGGAATTGAAGTTGTTCTACAGGTCAAGTTCTTTCCATTGATACCAAATTTGAAGTGGTAAATAAATTTCTAAGACAGCTATTGAACATCGGAAATTGCACGAAACATCTTTTGGTAATGTATATAGGTAACTTCAATCACGTTTTTGACCGGGTTGCCCAAGGGTGCCCATAACCTAGAACCCCTAGGTAAACTCCCAAAATATTGTAGATTAACATGGTATAGGTCCCGAACTGTAGTTATTTCGAACCCAAAAAAGTCGTCTTTTCAGAAATGGCCGATCGACTATAAGTACCGGCCCAGGTGCAGCCGCACCCAGTCTTAGGAATCACGACAGGGTGCACTCAGCGAAGATCGACTCCACCCAGCCTAGCGAGCCACTGACTAACGCACACACTAGCGGTGATGAATGGACACTGGTGGGAAAAGAATCGTCTTCGAAATCGAGTCTGCCCCTCAAAGAGTCGGTTTTGTCGAGTCCAAAATTAGCGATTCTTGCCCACCCGTGCGACTTCGGCCTCAGACACCAATAACACTACCGAGCAAGCCTCATCTGCACGCCTGCCTCCCCTCACATCTTCTACCCCTGCTCCTACTCTCCCCATCCAACAACAATAACCGATAACGAGAAACATGAAGAAAAAGGGCCAACACCGTGACTGAACAACTCACGATAATTCGACACAACGTACTGAACTGGAGAGAAAGAAAATTCGGCCTAATCAGCACATACCGACAGTATGACCCTGATATCATTTTAATAAACAACCACGGCCTCCCAGACAGTCAACCACTCAAAATATTCGGCTACTCAGTGCACAGGAAAAACCACTCCGGAAACCCGAATGACGGAACAGCAATCGCCGTCAGACACAACATACAATATAAGTTATTCGATGATTTCATATCCGACGCCCTTGCCGTGGAAATGAACACCTCCACTGGTAAAGTCTTCATTGCAACCCTTTATCAACCTCCCGCTCGTCCATACATCCCAACCCTCGACTTTTACACCATCTTCAGACGACAGACTCCAGTTTATATGTTAGCAGACCTCAACGCAAACCACCCCCACCTAGGCTACAGACGCACCAACACATCTGGCAGGCAACTCACCACCCTGATGGCCAATAGAACAATTCGACATCTTGGCCCCCACTTTCCCATTTACCTTGCCCATAACACAGCCACCACCCCAGACGTTATCCTTTCAAACAACAAAACATACCACAACACCCACACACTTCAGGGCCCACTCACTACAAGCGACCACATCCCTATCATTTTTAAAACATCAACAAAGTCAATTCTCACCTCCGCCCCCTTTCGACGGAACCTCTCGCAAGCAAACTTTGAAACATTCAAAGCCGAACTCTCTAACACATTCAGCCACAACCCACCACTCAACAACAACACATGTGCTGACATGGACAGAGAAATTGAAACGTGGTACACCAACGTAACGGCCGCAATGAACACACACATTCCCCTCACTTGGAAGGTAAAGAGGCCCTACACAGGCAGCTTTGGTCCACTGTCCTCACCGAAGACAATCCCGGTAATCCTGCCACTGAACTCCAAGTACAACAACACCTCACACAACATTTACACAGAACGACACCACATCACACATGCGACCTTACCAGATTAGCACCCGACAACTTCCTCACCCGCCCATTCACCACCGACGAGATACTCACTATCGTCAAATCGTTAAGAAACACACACACAGCGGGATAAACAAGGGCATTCTAAAGCACCTTCCCCCTGAAGCCATCACTAGACCCTCTCTGCGGGTTACTTCCCTAACGCATTTAAAACAGCAATCATAAAACTAATCCCCAAGAAGGAAAAAGCAACGCACCTTCCAATAAACTACCGACCTATCTCCCTTCTCGAAGTCCCGGGAATTTTTTTTGAAAGAGTCATCAATCATAGATTAAAAAAAAATTCACTGACACCCTCAATTCCCTCCAATTCGGTTTTCGCAGTTTACGTGGCACCATCCATGCGCTCGCCCTCGCTACCGAACAGATGGCACAGTACAAAGCAGACTCTGGCCAATGCCACGTTGCTCTGAGAGATATCACTAAAGCGTTTGACAAAGTTTGGCATCAAGGACTGAAGCATAAGATCTTGGAACTCGACCTACCATCCATCCTTGAAAAGCTACTATGCGACTTCTTGGATGGCAGGAAGGCGAAGATCAAACTGGAAACATTCGTTGGTGACAGCTTTGACATACGCTGTGGTGTCCCTCAGGGCAGCGTGCTCTCCCCAACGTTATTTTCCCTATACACAAACGATGCCCCAGCACCTGCGAGAGGACTCAACCTCTCGTACGCGGACGACGTAACGCAGATATCAGGATAACCAGGACCCTACCGAGAAATAGCCCGCCGTCAAGCTGCCGAGCAATTTAACACTAACCACTTATGAATGGGACTGGCGCATTAGGACTAACGAAGACAAGTTCACGATCCTGAACCTAGGCGCTCGACTACACGCACACATCCGCACTGAGCAATCGGCACTCAACATCAGGGTTCTCTCCTAGGCCTCACCATAAACCGTAATGGGTACTGCACCCACGTAAAACAGATGCAATTACGCGACAGATGCCCACAAAAATCAAACTCCACCCCGTAAAAACGCTCATTCTCCCCATTTTAGACTATCCTCCCGTTCCGACACACTCCCTGAGCAATACACAGTTAAGCAAACTCCAAAAGGTCAAAAACAAAGCCCTCAGGTATGCCACAAATCAATACTATCCATATACTCTAAACACAGAACAGCTTCACACAATCACAAAAACCCTACCTATCAACCTACAGCCCCAAATACACTGCCGAATTTTGGCAACGAACTTGACGCCGAATCAGTTCGTGAAAAAATTCGGCGACCGGTTCGCCAACATGACCAAGATCCTTACAGTTCGTGACCTTTCAGCGACATGTCGGCGAATGCTCAAGACAATTCTGGGACAGTTCGGAGACATGTCGCCGACTATTCGGCGTCCATGTCACCGAGCTCAAAATCAGAAATTTTAACTTTTTTTTTTTTTTTTTTTTTTTTTTTTTGTCGCGGAATAACTGGCGACAAGTCTCCGATTTGTCTTCGCATGTCCCCGAAGTGTTGGCGACATGTCGGGGACATTTCTCCGACAGTGCCAAGATTTCTGACAGCTGATCATCTGATGCCCATGTGGCATATAAAAGCACGGGAATCCGCGCCTACCTCATGGGGAGCAGTGGCCTGACAGGACAGAACTGTGGGCGAGTAAATACCGTATGTGGTAATATGTGTGGTAATATGTATGATAGTGTGTGTAATAAAATGTAGAAATGTGACTTGTTTTAGTTTTGCTCTCCTACAAATATTTTAGAATGAATGAATGTTTACGTAATATCAATAAACAAACCAGAATCTGAAAGAAGAAATAAATCTAAATAACTGAAAATGAAACAAAGGTTAAATAATGGCAGAATAATGATATTAAGAAATAAATAAAGTAAGAAATAGTAAATTAATTATGAAATAAAAGAAAATGTTAGTTCCATACCTATTTTATATATTCATGATTCTTCTTGTTTTTCATATTTTCTTGTTTACTATTTATTATTATTGTATTATTTTATTCCGTATATATATATATATATATATATATATATATATATATATATATATATATATATATATATATATATATATATATATATATATACACATACATACATATATATATATATATATATATATATATATATATATATATATATATATATATATATATATATATATATATATATATATATATATAGCGAGAGATATAGATAGATAGATAGATAGATAAAACATGAATAGATAGATAGATAGATAGACAGACCCCCGTGTACACCCACCGCGACCCGTTTGCCGTGTCGTGATTAATTCGCCGAATATTCAGGGACATGTCCCCGAATAGTCGGCGACATGTCGGTGACAAATTTGCCAATAAAATTTAAATTTCAACGGTCAAAATTCGGTGACAATTCGCCGAACACCGCGAATCGGACGCCAAATTGTCTGCGACATGTCGGCGACATTTCGGCGACAATTCGGCGTCCATTTTGCATTCGTGCACATTCGGCAAACGGCCGCGAATTTTTCATGCAACATGAAACTTTCGCGGGGGTCGTGACCAACTGTCAAAAGTCGCGTGGTGGACGCAGACATGTCCCTGAACGGTCAAGAACAGGCAAGAAAGATGCCGAACTTGTTCGCGACACAGGATGACTTGCATATTCGCGCAAATTCGTGAGCCAAAATTCGGCAGCGTATTTGGGGCTGAAGACTTCACTACAGAGCCTCTTAGATCTGGGAAAGAATCTCCCAACTCGAAATCCCTACACTACACTAAGTAACAACCTACCCAACATCGAAAAATTTCACATATCATTCCGTAGCAGTCTACACAGGCTCCAATCCCACCCGAACCCAGAACCAAGATACCACTAAAAGACATGTACCCACAAGTAACATCAGCTAACTAGCTAAAAACACACACGCACACACACACACAACAAACACTGTGCACTAAGCCAATCAGGCAATCAACACTGACGCACCGCCCCTGAAACCTACATAACAAAGTTCCATAGCTGGGCGTTATCGCGATAAATTATCGCGATACTTTATCGCTGATAACAAAATTGGGTTATCGGCCATCCGCTACTTATTTAAATATATATCGGTATCTTCGTTACTTTTGTAATCAAACTAGCGATAATCGCTACTTTTTTCCGCCTCTCAGAAAAAAAAAACGTTGTTTCCTCTCTACTGCGCATGCGTGGCCCGGGCGCCCCGTGTTGTATGAAAAAACTTCGGGGTATGAAATATCTTCGGTGAAGAGATTTCATACTTAAATCATCATTATTTAAAACACTAGGTTATTTTTTTATTACTCAAAAATCAATATATCAAAGAGAAAAATCATTTAACTTTGCCCCAAAAATGATTATTCACTGCCTCAAATTTGATATTCCTTATTCGTTTGTGAGCATGCCATGGTATTGAAGGCACCCGGTGGTGTGTTATTTGGTGTCCCATCGTCAAAAGCTGGCGCTTTTGTTTACAAACATTGGTCTCTCGCGAACTGCGCATGTTCAGACCAATAAGCGTAGCCCTATATAGTCTCACAAAGCATTTTAACACATTAAGAGTTGCTGGAAGGCTGAATCAGACATACAGTACAACCATCCTTGCTGTTTCTAGAACGACACTGTGTACATATAATTACAAACTCGTACAGAGTGTCGTTCTAGAAACAGCGGGGAAGGTGGTAGTTGTACTGTATGGCTGATTCAGCCTTCCAGCAACTCTTAATTACGGTTAAAAATCTTTGTGAGAGTGTTCAGGTCTACGCTTGCTGGTCTGAGCATGCGCAGTTCACGAGAAACCAGTGTTTATGAACAAAAGCGCCAGCTTTTGAAGGTGGGGACGTCAAATAACACTACACCGGTTCAGGCGTTTCTAGTATTAGCGTCCATATGTACGTGTCAACGTGTGGTTTTCAGGTTTTGTAAGTTTTCTAAAATACAGATAATGAAAATTTGAATTCATATATGTTTTTTTTTATTTGAAATATCAATATAGTATCGTTTTCGCCTATCGGACTTATCGCTAGCTAGTATCGAAATTGTGGATTTATATCGGGTATCGGTTATCGGTTATCGCCTATATTTGTGCCTTAACGAATATCGGTTATCACCGATAAGGTTTTCCATTATCAGTTATCGGTTATCGGGAATAAGGTTTTCTGTTATCGTGCCCAGCTGTGCAAAGTTCCCACAAACAACCACAACACGAAAAAACAACTCTGAAAAAGCACCACGCACTACACCGACACCACACAGACCACGCCAGCCCGCCTTTGTATCTCCCTCTTTCCTTCTCTTCCTACTTTTCCCTTCCCCTAGACTCTTCCCCCTCCCCCCATCTCTTAAAAAAAACCCACCGCCCTCATTCTGCTCCCCTCTTCAACTCCGGGTAAGCGCTTCTGTGCATTGAATAACGCCCTCCCCACCCCCAGAGTATCCAACCCATTATCTCCCCAGTGCATTTATTCTCCCCCTGCTATTATACTGCTTACTATCTCAGTGAAATGTGGCCCTCATTCTACCCCCTATTTAACTCCAGGCCCGTGACTTGCCCGGCAGCGCATGTCCCGTCCACACACACACACACTCCCCAAAACGTCCTCTTACCCCAACTTATGTTTAAATATGTAGTCGCGTTCTTGTTACCCTTGTGAGCGTTCATAGGACCGGCAAGGGCAGGTTGTTAGTGTAAGGATTCCTGAAGTCATCGTTTTTCATGGTGCAAGTTCCACCAGACTAACCTAGGATACAGTTCAACTATTATACCATTCCTTATCATCGTAGCAAAATGTAATATCAAAGTAACAACATTGTAACTCCATTATTTTTCTTGTTTTTATCATTGTCCCTTTCATGTAATCTATAAGGTTACGCTGGGTTGACCGGAAGCTGCATACGGGAAAAGTGCCTCACGTCCTCCATAAAGTTTCACGCTACCTCAAGTTTTTTTTTTTTTTTTTTTTTTTTTGTCTCACCCGGCGTGATTGAGTGTAGTCATCAGCCCAGTTTGTCTGGTTTGTCTTATTTTCCCCCCATTGAGCAGGGGGTTTCGACCCTCATCGTGGGGTGGTGGCAGCCTACCTTCATCGTTGCACTCAGTTACGCGGGAGTTGTTATAAAGCATCATTTGTCTGTATTCATTAATATTTTTTCTTTCAAATTCATTAAAAAAAGAAAGATATAACCCCCGTGAGATCCCGGGGCATTACATGTGTGTTTAAGAGAGAGAGAGAGAGAGAGAGAGAGAGAGAGAGAGAGAGAGAGAGAGAGAGAGAGAGAGAGAGAGAGTTAGGAGTAGCCAATTATTAGCTTGCGTGTATAGCGAGATAACCTATGATTTTACTCATTATTTTATATATGGTTCAGCAATTTCTCTCTCTCTCTCTCTCTCTCTCTCTCTCTCTCTCTCTCTCACACACACACACACACACACACACACACAACACAAGAATATTTTAATTTCAATCTTATTAGGTTAGTGTTTCATGTTTATACTCATCTTGCAACACTTCTGTATATTTCTCTCTATTTTAACGTGAAGACAAGGTGTGTGTGTGTGTGAGAGAGAGAGAGAGAGAGAGAGAGAGAGAGAGAGAGAGAGAGAGAGAGAGAGAGAGAGAGAGAGAGAGAGAGGAGGGGGTGTCAGGAGTAGCCTGTCAAGAGATTTTCTATATATGTATAGTTTTTTTTTTTTTTACAGCTAACGAATCCGCTCAAGGGCAACAAAAAAAGTGTAAAAAATCCCGCTAATCGCTTTTCCCACAAAGAGAAAAGTGAAAAGTGACCAAAAGAGTGGTCAATATCGGGTGGAGAGGTGTCTTGATACACTCCTCTTGAAAGAGTTTAAGTCATAGGCAGGAGGAAATATAGACGAAGGAAGGTTGTTCCAGAGAAATATAACGAGATAACCTACATGATATACGCATTCATTGTTTTTATTGGGTTCAGCACTTCAAAATCTCTCTCTGTATGACTGATACAGATATTCTCTCTCTCTCTCTCTCTCTCTCTCTCACACACACACACACACACACACATGCAGACAAACCATAAATTCCCCCCAGGGAGGACTCCCCTTCTGGCTGCCGACTTAAGAGGTGTCATGATAACTCCTCAAACCTTCACCTTATCAATTTCTGCAACATTCGCGGTCTTAGTTCTAATTTTCATCTCTCCTCGAAACCTCACCTTCTCTTCCTCACTGAAACCCGGGTTTCTGAGGCTACTGACAGCAATCTCTACTCCGTTCTCTCCTACTATTTCTATCTTAAATTTCAATCCAAAGCTGGTTGTTGCGCCTACGTGCGCAACATCACTTACTCTCGTGCCCACAACCTTGACTCTTTTGAATTTTCCACCATCTAGCTAAGAATTCATTGTCATTCTATTACTAAATACATCTGTGCTGTTTATCTCTCACCTAACCCTACTAACTTTGTAAAATTCTTTAACTACTTGAACTCTAAAGTGGACCACATCTTGACTCAGTCTCCCTTCGCTGAAATCTCCATCTTGGAAGATTTCAATGTTCACCGCCAGCTTTGGCTTTCATCCTCTTTAACAGAACAGCCTGGTGAACAAGCCTACAACGTTGCTCTCCTCAACGATCTAGAGCAGTTGGTTCAGCACCCTACACGTAATACCGACCGCCTTGGAGACAGGCCCAACATACTATACCTCTTCCTTACCTCTAACCCTTCTGCTTACTCTGTTAAACTGTTCTTTCCGTTGGGCTCCTCCGATCACAACCTTATTTCTGTATCCTGTCCTATCGCTCTTGTACACCCTCTGGACCCACCGAAGAGGCGATGCTTCTGGCATTTTGCTTCAACTCGGTGGGACGATCTGAGGATGTACTTTTCCGATTTCCCGTGGAATGATTACTGCTTCCAGGAAAGAGACTCCTCTGTGTGTGCCCAGTGCATCACAGAGATTTCTCTGGAATGGAGGCATACATTCCACGTTCTTTCTCTACTCCTCATGCTAAAAAGCCTTGGTTTAGTCATGCTTGTTCTCGTGCTATTAAAGATAGACAGGCAGCTCACAAAAGGTACCAGAGCCTTCGCACTCCAGCTAACCATAATCTTTATATTTCTGCCCGGAACCGTGCCAAATCAATTCTACAACTTGCTAAAAGCTCTTTCATAAATAGAAGATGTCAAAACCTTGCTTTTTCTGATTGTCCCCGTGATTTCTGGCACCTAGCCAAAAATATCTCCTTCAATTTCACTTCTTCCTCTTTCCCTCCTCTCCTTAACCCTGACGGCATCACCGCAGTCTCATCTATCTCTAAGGCTGAACTCTTCGCTCAAACTTTCTGTTAATCATCTATCTCTAAGGCTCAAACTTTCTGTAAGAACTCCACCCTGGACGATTCTGGGCATATTCCTCCTACTCATCTCCCCTCTGACTCCTTTATGCCTGTTATTAAGATTCTTCATGATGATATTTTTTATGCCCTCTCTGGCTTCAACTCTCAGAAGGCTTATGGACTTGATGGAGTGCCTCATATTGTCCTTAAAAAACTGTGCTTCCGTACAAACACCCTGCCTGGTCAAACTCGTTCGCCTCTGCCTGTCAACATCTACCTTTTCTTCCTGCTGGAAGTATGCCTTCGTACAGCCTGTGCCTAAGAAGGGTTACCGTTCCAATCCCTCAAACTACCGCCCTATAGCTTTACTTTCTTGTCTATCTAAAGCTTTTGAATCAATCCTTAACCGGAAGATTCAAAAGCACCTTTCCACTTCTTACCTTCTATCCAGTATGGGTTCCGCAAGTGGTGTTCTACTAACGATCTTCTTGCTCTCTTAACTGACTTTTGGTCATCCTCTCTTAGCCGTTTCGGTGAAACTTTGTCTATTGCGCTAGACATATCGAAAGCCTTCGATAGAGTCTGGCACAAGTCTTTGCTTTCTAAACTGCCCTCTTTCGGATTCTATCCCTCTCTTTGTTCCTTTATCTCCAGTTTCCTTTCCGGCCGTTCTATCTCTGCGGTGGTAGACGGTCACTGCTCTTTCCCTAAACCTATTAACAGAAATGTCCCACAAGGGTCTGTCCTATTACCCACGCTCTTCCTGTTATTCATCAATGATCTTTTCTTCCATAACAAACTGTCCTGTCCACTCATATGCCGACGACTCCACTCTGCATTATTCAACTTCTTTCAATAGAAAACCATCTCAAGAGGAAGTACATGACTCCATATAGGAGGCTGCAGAACGCTTAACCTCAGCCCTTGCTATCATTTCCGATTGGGGTAGAAGGAACCTTGTGTCCTTCAATGCCTCAACAGCTCAATTTCTCCACCTATCAACTCGACACAATCTTCCAAACACCTATCCCCTATTCTTCGACAACACTCAGCTGTCACCTTCTTCAACACTAAATATCCTCGGTCTATCCTTAACTCAAAATCTTAACTGGAATCTTCACATCTCCTCTCTCACTAAATCAGCTTCCTCGAGGTTGGGCGTTCTGTATCGTCTCCGCCAGTTTTTCTTCCTCGCACAGATGCTATCCATATACAGGGGCCTTGTCCGCCCTCGTGTGAAGTATGCATCTCATGTGTGTGTGTGTGTGTGTGTGGGGGGGGGGGGTCCAATCACACAGCTCTCCTTGAGAGAGTGGAGTCAAGGGCTCTTCGTCTCATCAGCTCTCCTCCTCACACTGATAGTCTTTTACCTCTCAAATTCCGCCGCCATGTTGCCTCTCTTTCTATCTTCTATCGATATTTCCACGCTGACTGCTCTTCTGAACTTGCTAACTGCATGCCTCCCCCCTTCCCGCGGCCTCGCCACACGCGATTTTCTACTGAAGCTCATCCCTTTACTGTCCAAATCTTTTATGCAAGAGTTAACCAGCATTTTCACTCTTTCATCCCTCACGTTGGTAAACTCTGGAACAATCTTCCTTCATCTGTATTTCCTCCTGCCTACGACTTGAACTCTTTCAAGAGGAGGGTATCAGGACACCCCTCCTCCCGAAATTGATGATCTGTTTCGGCCACTCCTCTGTACTCCTTTTAGGAGCAGTGAGTAGTGGGCATTTTTTATAACTTTTTTTATGCCCTTGAACTGTCTCCTTTGCTGTAAAAAAAAGCGCCCAGCCACCCTCCAGCCCTGGCACACTTGTGCGAGAACATCAAGCTTGCCACCAACATGACCTCGCTGTTCCAACTATGTGACCAGGGAATAATTCAGACATTGAAATCGTATTACCAAAGATCGGACTTGGCAGACTTGCTAAAAGAGACTGAAGAACAAAACTTAAGTGTGGGGGACTAATGAAAAAAAATGCAGTAAAGGACGCAATCAAATTCATGAGGCAAGCATGGGATGAGGTGCCTACGAAGTGACTTAATGGTGTTTGGAAAAAAAAAAAATGACAGTAGTTTCTTCACGACCTACAAGGTTTCAGCAAAAGGAAAACTTGGATAATGCAAATAAAAAAAAAGTGTTTGCCTTGCTCAGTAACTAGGGTGTGATGATCTGGAAGATGATGATATTGAAGAGTTGCTTCAATCACACAAGGTCTCAAATGAAGACGTTCTAGAAATAGAGAAGGAGCGGATAAAGCAGCTGGAGGAAGCAGAAACAGGGTCGACAAGCGCGGGAGAGGTGCCGTTGCGATCGCTGACTGATCCGGTCTTGTCCGAAGCACTGGCTGCCTGATCTGGAGTAAAACGACCCAGACATTAACAGGAGCTCAACAGTTCGCCGAGGAGTTACGGCTGCTTTGGCTGGCTATGCATTAATGCTGACAGAGAAACAGCAAAAGGCTAAACAGGTAACAATAACTTCATTCTTAAAAAATAGAGCGCAGAGGAAGGTGAAAAAGTAGCCAGGGCCGGGAGCCGAGAGTAGTAAGCAACAAGCAACAACACGCTCAACAAACATGCAGATTATAATTATTAGTAGTAAATATGTAGTTTGAGCTTAACAACTTTTTGTTACCCCCACACATAACTCATTATATATATATATATATATATATATATATATATATATATATATATATATATATATATATATATATATATATATATATATATATATATATATATATATATATATTGGATATATTTTTCTTTTTATTCATTTTCTGAGCATGACATCACAATGCTGAAGGTGAAAAACATAGGCAACCAATTATTATTGTTAAATTGATAAAACTAGTTAAGGGAGATCACTCCCAGCCACAAGATAAATTGACGAATAAAAAAAAGGTTTGGAAGTATATTACCAATACGTTGGATATTTTTTTTTTTTTTTTTTTTTTTTTACATTGCAGCCTATTGCGCCGGTAGGCTTCTTCCGGTGGATCCTGATGGTCGGTCCAAGGCTTCTTTCCGGTAGGTCCTGATGGTCGGCCCAGCCCGTTCTGGCGCAGGCGAGTGTTTATAGTGGCGCCATCTTGCATTGGCTCATGCTGCCCTCCCAGAGCTCATCTTTGATCCTAGAATCTAGAGTCCGGGTTGACAGGTGGTCTTCTGGACAGCATGTGGGTAGTTTTAAGCCACTCGGCGGCGGCTGAAAAATCCCAGCTTGGTGGCACCGGGCGGGGATTGAACTCGCGTCCTCCTGAACACGAGGCCGTTACTTTGACGACTCAGCCACCGCCTCCCCAACTATGAAGGTATGCTGCTCGTTAATGTATGAAATTTGCAACGGAAGTATACTTTTTATATTTTTTTCCTTTAAAAGGCAATTTGCATGCATGCCAGACGTATCGGTCTTCGGTTATTATAAAGAGACGAAATAGGCAGAGAGGGAGGTGTGGCGGCACTAAACGCTGCCTTTCTGCAACACCAAAACGCCTGAGATGCCTAAGAAGAGAAAATGAAAGTGAAGGAGATGAGAGAGAAGAAAGAGGGCAGGGGGACTGCGGGAAAGCAGAGGATCGAGAACCAGGAAAATGGGCCTGTCTTTTACCTCCTGCCTACTACTTGAATTCTTTCAAGATAGAAGTATCACAAAACCTCTCCATCTACAAGTTACCCTGTCCTTTTGGCCACTCTGTTTTATTTACTTTGTAGGAGCAGCGCCTAGCGGGCCTTTGTTTTTTTTGTTTTGTTTTTGCCTTGAGCTGCTTCATCGACTTTGAAAAAAATCATAATAAATAGTTTAACATATTAGACATGACATTACAAATCTAACTTCAGTTTAAAAAAAAAACTTCACAAGTGATCAATGTTGGAATAAATAGAAGAATTTCCAGCGTTCTTATTACAAGTTCGTAGACGTCATCAAAACATCAGCAGCTGCAGCCATGAGAAAGCCAAGCTGTTTTGAAGAAATACACGAGACATTGCGAGGGAAGCATGCCGTGACTCCAAGACCTTCCTTCGATTATGGGCGTCCTAGGGGCAGTAACAATGAAATTTTCTACAAAACCAACTTTTGATATAAAATGTCATTCATTGAAGTCCCTTTGATTACATTTAAATACAAAAGTAGCATTGAGTTAATCATTATATAATCAATAATAAATACATCATATTATATAGTCACCTTCATATTATATAGCCACATGGAGGTGTTTATTGTGCAAATGAAAAGTCCTATTAATGACCCACTTTAGTACACATGCATGATGATTTACGCTTTAAAAGGGAACCACACACGCACAATATGTTTTGTTTATGTCACAATTACATCGCCACTGAGCACCACTAACTTAAATATAAACCATGGCATCAGTTTTATCTTATTTTTTTTTAACGGGGATAATATCTATAGATACTACTAATTTTGGAGGATATTCTAACAAACTTCATAAATACGCCTATTATAATAATCATAATAAAGTAGATGACTAAAATGAGTAGATTTTTTTTAACTCGCATACAAATTATATCAAAATTTAGAAATCCTGTAATTGATTCCAAAAATCAAACAAATGAAATGAGTTGCATTTACATTTGCGGTCCCAAGCTCTAAAATACACACACACACACACACACACACACACACACACACACACACACACACACCATCGAAGTGAGGTGGTTGTTGGTTAAGTTCTGTGTACCATGGTGCATTAAGTGCTTGCCTTAGGGTCCCAAGGCACTGATCAATCCCTGCATGTCATCTTCCTTCAGGAGACCATTGAAACATTAAGAAGATGGATGATGACCGACCAATCTTAAGACAGGTTATGCTCTAGAATGTGGCTGACTTTTAAGAGTTTAGAATAATCATTAGAGATGGTGATACATATATTGTGCATACATCCCATGAAAGAACAAAAGCTCGAAATGCTCGGGCATATCGTCTAGGTGTTGTCCCTGGCACCTCCCAGGACCAGCCGCCACAGGAGCCTGCTAGCCACCCTGATGATGTCCCTCTTTTTTTTTTTTTTTTTTTTTTTTTTTACGTTGTTGCCTGTTGCGCCGGTAGGCATCTTCCCGGTGGGGCCTGATGGTCGGCCCAAGGCTTCTTCCAGGTGGGGCCTGATGGTCGGCCCAGCCCGTTCTGGCGCAGGCGAGTGTTTATAGTGGCGCCATCTTGCGTTGGCTCATGCTGCCCCCCGGAACTCGTTCTTGATTCGCTTGGACGGCTTCCTCTAGAGTCCGGGTTGATGGGTGGTCTTCAGGACAGCATGTGGGTAGTTTTAAGCCACTCGGCGGTGACTGAAAAATCCGAGTGGTAGCGTGAGGATTCGAACCCGCGTCGTCCATCACGCGGCGAATGTGATGCCTTACAAAGGCATCAAATGGACCTGATGCCCCTGTGGGAACACCAGGATTCGTAGAGGACTCTGCTGCTACATACATCGGCAGAAGACGCAGAGATGCAGGGAAAATGCCGCCTTCATCCCATAATGCCCAGATGCAGTCTCTCTTACAGGCGAGCGTTGAAGTTTCAAGGGAAAAACTCCAGAAAATGAATTAAGTCAAAGAAAAAAAAAAAAGGAAGCATTTAGAAAGCGTGTACTTAAGGAACTTGTTCGCCATCATCGTGCAAAGAAGGGGAGTCCTCCCTGGGGGAATTTGTGGTGCCCCCCCCAGGCGGGGACTCCGAGGCTTTAAGTAGGTGCGCCATTTTGAAATTTTAATTTTGGGAAAAGGTGTATATGTTGTGTGAATGTAGTGTGGTGTGGATAAAGAGAGGATCTGTCTTTAGAGAGCATGCTGAACTACTCTCCGGTGTTGGTGAGACAATAGGGAAACGGTTAGTGAGGACATGGGAAGGGTCTTTGGAGGGCTTCAGCTCCCTTCTCACCTCCCATATATACCTCACCGGGAGTGGCTTGCGCCCGTTCGGTATGTGTCTTCCTACCTACTCCAGCCTGTCCTATCCATTCCTACGCCGATGATTCCACTCTGCATTACTCACCTTCTTTTAATAGAAGACCCACCCTACAGGAACTTAACGACTCAAGGCTGGAGGCTGCAGAATGCTTAGCCTCAAACCTTACTATTATTTCCGATTGGGGCAAGAGGAACCTGGTGTCCTTCAACGCCTCAAAAACACAGTTTCTCCACCTATCCACTCGACACAATCTTCCAAACAACTATCCCCTATTCTTTGACAACACCCAGCTATCACCTTCCTCAACATTAAACATCCTCGGTCTATCCTTAACTCAAAATCTCAACTGGAAACTTCATATCTCATTTCTTACTAAATCAGCTTCCTCGAGGCTGGGCGTTCTGTACAGTCTCCGCCAGTTCTTCTCCCCTGCACAGTTGCTGTCCATATACAGGGGCCTTGTCCGCCCTCGTATGGAGTATGCATCTCATGTGTGGGGGGGCTCCACTCACACAGCTCTTCTGGACAGAGTGGAGGCTAAGGCTCTTCGTCTCATCAGCTCTCCTCCTCATACTGATAGTCTTCTACCTCTTAAATTCCGCCGCAATGTTGCCTCTCTTTCTATCTTCTATCGATATCTCCACGCTGACTGCTCTTCTGAACTTGCTAACTGCATGCCTCCCCCCTTCCCGCGGCCCCGCTCAACTCGACTTTCTACTCAAGCTCATCACTATACTGTCCAAACCCCTTATGCAAGAGTTAACCAGCATCTTCACTCTTTCATCCCTCACGCTGGTAAACTCTGGAACAATCTTCCTTCGTCTGTATTTCCTCTTGTCTACGACTTGAACTCTTTCAAGAGGAGGTTATCAGGACATCTCTCCTCCCGTATTTGATCTTGTTTTCGGCCACCTCTTTTGTTTCTTTTTTAGAAGCAGCGAATAGCGGGCTTTTTTTTTATTATTGTTTTCTTTTTTGTGTGCCCTTGAGCACACACAAAAAAAAAAACAATAAATGATGTCGTGCAATATAATCACGTCAAAGCCCTGGCCGCAGAGAGGCTGAACAACCATACAATCAACGTACCGCTGGTGCAGACAATACGTAGCTGCTTCGACCTCGTCCACGTACTACCAGCGGAAGCCCCTGTACCACCACAAGTCAGGGAGGGAGATGCAAGTTCTGCTCATGGAAGACTGCAAGCAAGATAGAATTCTCTGCGTAGTGCAAGAAAGCTGTGTGTTAACGCCACTGAACCATCCAATCTAATCACTTCATACCACTTCTAATGCGACTTCTACATTAACAACTACTGTAGTCTGTTCAAACCATCTGTTCCTTTTGCGCCTAAGCAGCTAGTTGTAACGACGCACCTGACGGTTGCTTCCTCTTTCGGTTCGACTTGTTTGGTTGGCTTCCTCTCTCAGCTCTCATGGAGGTTTCAGTCACTCGCACATGGTCTTCATGTTATTATGTTTTTAATATTATTTACCTTACCTCACCTCTTATACAAGAAAGGCAGCTATACTCGACACCATTAAACGCAGCAGTGATTAAGGTAAATGTAAAGTTAGGAGCATACGCTATATCTGCGTATAGCGACTGTGCTCTCCTTCACCCCGTTGGCCCTTGGAGCCTGTGGAGGGAGAGAACTCATAACCCGACACAGGGCCAGTGTGACATCCGGGTTACCATAATTTACCCTTCCCAGTTTCCCCAGGTAGGGCTACTCATTTATCAACCATCTCGAAAGAAAGGATGAACAGCTGGGTGGGCTGCCCGCCGACTGTCCATGCCGGGATTCGAACCCAGGGCCGCAGATTCGTAGTTATGGACGCGAACCACAGCACCGCGGAGGAGGCACAGCAAAGATTGCAAATCCTAAATATGCTTGTCACAACTCGGTAGAACAAAAAGTAAAAAAATAATGAGTATAGGTGAGAGAATAGGTCTGAAATGCTTATACCACTTTTACACATAATATATACCCGACATTTGCAGTAAATGTTAATAAAAACCATTTCCTGCTATTAAGGAGAGCCGAGAGAGGAAGGCAGTCAATCAGGTGCGGTTACAAATGCTGCTTAGGCGCCAGAGGAAGTTTGTTTGAACAGACTTAAGAAACTGCTACTATTTCTACTACTACAGTAACTAGTAAGCTACTACTGCTACTATTTCTACTACTACAGTAACTGGTAAGCTACTACTGCTACTATTTCTACTACTACAGTAACTGGTAAGCTACTACTGCTACTATTTCTACTACTACAGTAACTGGTAAGCTACTACTGCTACTATTTCTACTACTACAGTAACTGGTAAGCTACTACTGCTACTATTTCTACTACTACAGTAACTGGTACGATACATAATAAAATGATAATGATATACTATTATTATTACTATTCATAGTCCCTGGCTTGGCGTCGTAGGGTGGGCGAGGCGAGGCGCCCACCAGCGTATGTCCCCATTGATTGATTGATTAATAATGCTAATAATACTGGTAAAAGAATCGGCATTGTGGTTTGTGTATGCTTTCCTTCCTGCTCCTCCCTTCCCCCGTGCCTGCGTGGAGCGGGGCGTTTTGGCATTCAGCGCGCCATGAATAATCCCTTGGGTGATGAGCCGCAGCCTCTTCACCAGGCACCAAATGTTGCTCGCTACCAGACGTGCAACACAGACTTTCGCCCAAACCAAAGATCACGGAAATACTGTGTCGCGCTCGATACTCTCAACAAACACTAAGGAATAATAAACTACAAAATTATAAGGTGCGATGCTATTACGAGGCTCGCTAGTGTCATTCAAATCAAGGAGAAGTTCTGGCTGTGTGCATTCGTGTTGTTGTTGTTGTTATTATTATTATTATTATTATTATTATTATTATTATTATTATTGTTAATATTATTATTATTATTAATTTTACTATAACTGGTATTTATATTACTATTTTTTATAATAATCATTGTTCACTACTAATAAAAAGGTAAGTAATCATAGGCAATATAAGTAGTAGTAATAGAAGTAGTAATAGTAGTAAAGTAGCAGTAGTATTAGTATTATTATTATTAGTAGTAGTAGTAGTAGTAGTAGTAGTAGAACCAATAATAATAATAATAATAATAATAATAATAATAATAATAATATTTATCGGTATTCATAATTATCCTTATAAATATAACAATGAGTATGTGAACTGGCAAAAATAAATAGTACAAAATCGGCTTCCTAAGTTCCAGTTGAGATAAATTAACAATCTCTTCAAGCAACAATCACAATGAAATAAAATATGTAGAAATATATGATCTCAAAGTCTTCAACTCCTTCAAACGAGCAGAATCCATTTCATCAGGGAATCAAATACAATATTTCTTCGCTGTCGTTTCCTCTGGTCCACAGAACATGTACGCGGTGTCTTTCTTGTTCCGTTCTACCCAAGTCCTCCTTTGCGATGCTGGAGAAGTTTTTTTTTGTAACCTATCAATTCCTACTTTTATTACTGTAGCAGTATCATCATCATCATTATAATCTACAAATGTTTTAAATATCTTTCCACACTGCAGTTCGGTGTGAATACTACTTTATACTTCTCAAGTGATTCTTCTTCTTTTATGATAAGACTTTCATCTTCTGATGGACCTGATTTATATCGATCACCTCTATCCTCGATGTCACTTGTATCTTTGTCTAAACTGAAAGTAACGTCATCATCTGATTCACTTTCCATATTTTCAATTTTTTCATCTGTTGTTGAGGTATCAGAGAGTGGATCCCTTTTCTTTTACTGACTTAGGTTTATGTTACAACATCTTATCATATGTGGGCTATGTCCTCTTTGTTCCTTATTAACACTTTTGCTGTGTAGTGATTTGGCTATGCTTGGTGAATTTTCTTCTTGGGACAGGCTGTGTTTCACTTCCTTCTCCCTCTAGAGCAGTGGTTCCCATCCTGGGGTCCATGGAAGAATTTCAAGGGGTCCATAGAGATTCTAATTATTCTTAAATTTATTATATTGGAATCAGGTGAGATGCGGCTCGGTATAAAATTCATACTACTGTCCACAAACCTTAAAACTGAATGCTTGGATGCTAGAATTGCTCTACATTCGCTAACGATAACAGGGGTGTCAACGGCCCACGTGATAAATTTGTCCCTTGGGATGGTCATGAATCGTTGTAGGGTTCCAGAGGTTAAAAAGTGACTGGAAAAGGGGGAGAGGAACAAAAAAATCTTGGGAACCACTGCTCTAGAAGGAACACTTCTTCCAATGTAGTCTCTCTCTCTCTCTCTCTCTCTCTCTCTCTCTCTCTCTCTATCTATCTCTTTTACGTCTTGGCCTATGGCGCCGGTAGGTTTTATTGGTGGGGCCTGGTGGTCGGCCCCAGCCCGTTGTGGCGCAGGAAAGTGTTTATAGTTCCGCCATCTTGCTTGGCTCATGCTGCCCCCCGGAGCTCATCTTTGATCCTCTTTTTGCGAGAATCTAGAGTCCGGGTAGATAGGTGGTTTTCAGGATAACATTTGGGTAGTCTTAGGCCACTTGGCGATGACTGAAAAATTGCCAGCTTGTTTGTCGCGGCGGGCGGGACGAGAACCTGCGTCTTCTTGAACGCCGCGCCAGCACGCTGACCGCTCAACCATCGCCTTATATAAACTTATATTGAAGTTCATTCCTGTCGGCTTTGATTTCATTGAAGACAGCCTTCCAGCTTAAATGCTTAGCACACAAAGCTCCACGCTTTTCACTATCCTTAACACCTCCCTGAATTTCATGTTGTATCTGACTGATTCTTGCCCAATGCTGTTGTTGGTATTGGTGTCGAGTGTTCTTCTTGACTGATGGAGGTAGTATTTTGTTAAGGGTCTTTCTGACCTAATGATGAAGGGAAAAATCGTGAATCATTGTTATCTGTTTACTTGTCAGCTGTGGTAACAAATAATACTGGATAATTTTCTTCATCCCTGGGGCACCCTCTCTCAATCCATGACGCATAGGTTTTCATGATATATACTGTATAGGTTTTTCATGGTCCATCGTGAAGTTGTCCTCATGCCTTCCTCAAAACAAGTTTTCAATTTCCGCTCAACATGCTTCTATAGAAAAGAAAAGGACGTGGTGCTTTACACTCGTCGTTCGCATGGAGCTGCAATCCTTTACCTCCTCACAGCTATTTCACTTGTATCATTTGTATATGGCTTTTCCACCTTGTAAATCTCGGGTATTTCTAAGACTTCAATTGACGTAGACTATTACTGCTTAGTAGCTGATCTTGTGCGCACGTGCAACAGACTATGCTGCCCATCAAATTTATTGTTTCATCAAGGGAAAATCTGTAACACCATTGTCAAGACCAAACATGCTGTAGGCTATATGGGAGTATAATACAGCATGAAGTGATGAAATACTCAAGGTGGGATAATTCTCGCATTGGTTAAATAAATCAGGTATGGTGCAAGAAAAAATCAGAGAATCCGATTGTTTCTTACCCCATATACACGCATATCATTGGGGCAAAATAAATCCCTATACCATCCCTGGAGAGGGGGTGGAGGGGCTGGGCTACACGAGGTATGAGGAAAGCAGTGTTACAAGATTTAGCATAATTTTATGCTTTTAGCATAATAAGAGCAAATTATGAGGCTAGTATAATATCTTACATGCTCAATAATTTACCATAATTCTAGCATAATTGTATGGCATTTGGCATAGATCTAGCACAATTTAAGAACACAAGAAAATATAGAATTGACCAAAAGACCACCAGATATCATATAATTTGAAAAATGCACCTAATGCTGCCACGCGCGGCAACTGTGGGCCTCCCGCCTCCAGTTCTACCAGCGGAAGTGTACTCCGTCAGTGTGAGCGAATCTTCTCTTTTGTCAATTTAAAGAAAAATGAAAAGCGAACAGATTGTCAAATGTTTCTCTGACAAATAAGCTTTTATGTGAAGGCGTAAGGAAAGCAGGTGAATGAGCAAAGTTTGAGCCAACACCTTATATGATAGAAGCAGTGAAGAAGAAAACACTTGATAAATGATAGGATGCGAGGCCCGGTGATATTATCAAACTAACTGTCATATTTAAAAGCCAGTATGGGAAGATAATTGTCACCATTAATTAAACACCAATGGTGACATGTAGTTGAGCGCCCCACTAACTACCATTTTAGTTGTAATGGGATATATTCATCCTTATCAGGTGTCACCACCGACTGTGTCTGTGGTTCCACGAAGCTTGAACTATTCTTTCAATTATCGTAAATTACCCGCGTTTATCTGGGACTTGCAACAATTACACTTCAATACAATATGTGATAATTTTGTTAATAAAAATGTAGTTGATCATTCTCGTTGTTTTATTTATTGGTAAACGAGAAAATAAATAACCGATGCAAGGTTCTCCCCATTAAAAATCTTTAGTGCATGAAAGCCCTGCAAAATCAAGCAGAACTGGACTTAACACAATTATATTGCAATATTTGCTGAGTACCTGCTTTGGATGTATCAGTCTCGCCTTCGACGAAATTTATGAAAAGCATCAGGGCGTCAAGCATCCCCACAGAAAGCGTAGCATCCATTGTTTGGCCTCCGTGGGAGACAATAGCTTCCGCTTCCAGTGTTACACTCCGCCCTCACCTTTGACCCTAAGTCTATATATACCAAGTCAAGTTACTCTGCTTCAAAACTGCGACCGGTACGCGCAGGAGGCGGTTTTGGGGGAAGCAGCGGGATGACGTCACTTGGAGCCCCCCCACCAAAAAAAAAAATAAATAAATAAATACCCGCCAGTTCAGGGATGACTAAAGTTGGGGCCGTGTGTGCACTCTGGGATGTGCATTCTCGCCTTCTTTTACAGCGCGTTCTGGCAAGCCACTGACGAAAAAATATGTCTTTTTATTGTGCTATTGCGTAACTGTAATTTCAATGCCTACAAACGGCGGTGTGGGGTGTGAGGGAGGGCATGTTGAAGTGATTGATTTAAATTAGTCCGCCTTCCCTCGTTTTTTCTAAATCCCTGTTTCTACATTCTCTAGTTTGGCTCCAAGCAGTGTCACGCATAAACCACGCCTCGGCCGTGTCTCCTCCCACAAACCTGCTTATGACTTGACTTGGTGTATATAGAATTAGCTTTGACCTATCCACCCTCCTGGTAGCGGCAGGTGTCCCACCCAGGGCCGGATCAAGGGGGGGGGCCAAGGGGCCAGGGCCCCGGGCCACCCACCAAGAGGGGGCCTCCCACCAATTTAAACAATACATTTTGATTTAATAAGGTTAGTATTGTAATCATAACTAAACGAGTGTCAGTACCATGTAGTCAAGTGCCTGCACGTTTTCCTTTCTTTTGTTACCATGGTAATCCATGCAATTTGGATGGTCCATTTTCTCTTACGACAATAAGAGATAATTGGCCCAGCTGTGTGATGTTAATGTTAATTAAACCATTAAAACCAACAAAAAATAAAATATTTTCCCGATTTTTTTTCTTTTGCTTCCCTGGACAGTACAGGGAAGCAGGCGTAGGTTTTGTATCCCCGGGTTTATAGTGGCGCCATCTACACATTTCAACATTCATTATTGTCATTCTTATTACTAATGTTAATATATATAAATACAAAGACAAGTATTTGCATATATCTTCTGCGTGGCTTCCAAGAAATTGAGGCCGTTGGCGGAATGGTCCTCTATATCTATATACAGCTAGGAAGGTTCACTGGTCCCCTATTTATCATATTTTTAGTAATAATAATAGTAGCAGTAATTGTTTATTGTTGATATTATTGTAATTTTTATTATTAATATTATTATATAGAAATACAAAGACAAGTATTACTGTATTTGCATATGTCTTCTGCGTGGCTTAAAAAAAATGAGGTCGTTGGCGGAATGGTCCTCTATATCTATATACACGAAGGCGCAAAACAGGGCCCATATAGTAAAAATAGTAGTAGTAATAGCTTATTGTTGATATTATAACAGTATGAAAATAATTAAATACATGCACATACAGCTTACACGTTGTTACATTTATTAAAAAAAAAAAAATTATATCACAGTTTCTCAAAAGTAAGTTATTTAAGTGCTGTTTTAGTTAGTATAAATTATAATAATATGAAGCGTGGCGACATTAGTGCAGTGGCGACTATTTTAGTGTTGTCGACTGTATCATTGGTTACTGTATCTAAAAAAAATGTAATAATGCACCAAGTATTGATAATCGGAAGAATAGTCCCATTGTAGTGTTTCCTAAATAAAACCGACCTAATTAGTATTGCACTATTTTGGCCATTAGATTAATTAGACTATAGTTTGTGGTGTATGCAATGGGAGTTGGAAAGGGGGCCTCCCACCAGAGTAGGCCCCAGGCCTCCCACCAGCTTAATCCGGCCCTGGTCCCACCCAAGGTCTTGGTCCACCTTACACAACAAGCAGCAGTCAGTTGAGTGCGGAGTGTAACGTGCTGGAGGCGGAAGCTAGTGACCTCACGGACACCCAAACACCTGGGCCCCTACTTATAAAGAAATTTATGTGAGACATAAACTGAAACATATCCGAGTATTAACAATGACGAGACATAACCCCCCTCCTTATGTTTCACCCCCTCAACATAACCAGCTCGACATAAGCGAGTATTAGTACATCGTTGCCAACCCCTGAGCTGCACCTAAGAAAGGGATACCAACTCAAAATAAAATGTTGGAATTTGGTATAATTTTGTTGTTAAAAGCATAATGACGTATTGGAAATATGTATAAAATAAAGAAAAGTATTTTCGGGTATTGTTGACGATGCATAGACCAACATCACATGGAATAATGATACAATTAAGGACGTAGCCCCTCAAACATGTAAACAAACATTCCCGCGAGCTTCAAGCTAGCAGTCAGCAGCCATGGATAGCCAGCCCCGACCTCTAGAGCCCCTCAGCAGCCAGCGAGGTCAGCAGCAACAGCAGCAGCAGCTACAGCAGCAGCAGCAGCAGCTATTGCAGGAGCAGCAGCAGGAGGGACCACAGCCTCACCCCCAGCCACATCATCATCATCAGCAGCAGCAGCAAGAACAGCTGCCGCAAGGGCGTACACAGTCTCCCGGGTGACCCTGCTGACGGTCTGTTGTGAAGGCCCCAAGTCGTCGCTGCTACACTGCTGCATTTTGCCCGTAGCAAGATACCTAAGTGTTATGAGGACCTTCATCTCAGGGGAGACGGCTTGGTTCCTGTTTGTAGGAGCAGTCAAGGCCTCACGCACCAAATCGGTCACGAAGAGTATCCCTGCACGGTCCAGGCGGTACCTCTTGATCAATTCCGGGTCCGGAAGTTCATCAAGGACGTCTCTTCGTGCCCGAAAAGTCCTCAGCTGCCGCGGACGCGCACCCACTACCTCCGCCATTTTGACCTTTGCCTCGCTTAGGTCGACATAAGGATTGCAATGTTACCTCCACCCCGCGCGTAGCTGGCGAGTCAGTTTATGTTCCGCTTAGTTGAAACCTAAGGGTTATGCTTCCCCTATGTCTCGGTGTCCGCCATTTTCTTGATTTATGCCTCACATAAGCGAAACATACTCTTTATAAGTACGGGCCCTGGCACTTCCATAGTCGGTTCACCCGAGCCTGAAGTGAGCATTACCGCGCAACGGCAGCCTGCAGCCACACGGCGTATCCGATTTCGTGGATAATGTATGCTAGCCTACGCATAGTAAACAGTCGTCAGTGTCAGTAATATGCAGGTAGCAATAACAAATACCGTCAATTATTGTCGATTATATTTATGAGTTGAAAAATATTAGTACTGTCGCAAATAGCTGTTTTGTTAATATAAAGCCTGCTAATTTTTCTCGGTGGTGGACAGCTTCAGGGCCGTTTAATAATCATAATCAGCGACCGTGTAACATAACAAAACAGCTACTTGTGACATTACTAACATTTTTTAAACTCATAATCGACTATAATTGGTGGTATTTGTTATTGCTGCTGCACATTACTAACACTGACGACTGTTTACTATATATGCGTAGGCTAGCACACAGTATTCACGAAATCAGGCACGCCGTGTGGCTGCAGGTTGCCGTTGCGCGATAATGCTCACTTCAGACTCGGGTGAACCGACTATAGTGTTGTTGTTGTTGGAGGGGGGGGGGGGGGGGGAATTGCTTGACACTAATGTTTTTTGATAAATTTCTATGAAGGCGAGACCGATACACACTAAGCAGGTACTCAGCAAATATTATAATACAAATAGATTCTTTTAAAAATTCCAGTTATGCTTGATTAAGCAGGACTTTATGCAAGAAAGGTTTTTAATGAGGAGAAGCTTGCATCGATCATTTATTTTCTATCGTTTAGCAATAAATAAAACAACGAGAATGATCAACTTCATTTTTTATTAACCATAGCATCACATACTGTATTGTAGTGTAGTTGTTACAAGTCCCAGAGGAACAAGTTAATTTACGATAATTAAAAGAATTGTTCAAGCTTCGTGGGGCCAAAGACGTAGTCGGTGGTGACACCTGCTGACTGGCAACTCTGAATATACCCCATTACGTCACAGCGCACTGCATAAGTATATTGCGTATTACAATGTAGGTCAAACTGATGAAATAAACCTGCTTTTATTTAGGATAAAATTGGCATAATCTTGTTACTCCTTTAGCACTATATTCCTTAATCTAGCATAATTGAAGGTTGAGTCTAGCATATTTCTGCAAATGAGATCTGGAGAGTTTATTTGATTTCATCTTACCCCAAACTGAGGTGGCAAAGCTGAGTGGGGAAAGACAAAACCAAAGTTCATGCAAGGCACTTGAAAGTTTTGGGAAACTTTTTTCGAGTACCCTTTGTAACAAGGATCTCCGATCTAGAGCGTATGCACATCACTAAAAATGTATACTACATATGTGATGTCATTTATGAATAAATAATCTAGCTATATACAACATGGAAATCAAATTTGATTGAACACATAAATGGTTACGTCGTGATTTGCTTTTATCCCACTTCCCTGTATTTTTCCTTACCCCATTTTACTATATTATTGTTATTATTATTATTATTATTATTATTATTAGTAGTAGTAGTAGTAGTAGTAGTAAAGAGTTTAGAAAATAAAGAGGGAACGCGCGCACCTCTATGGGACCCTGTAACCGGGGAACAGTAGCGCCACCCGAGGGCAAGCGCTTAACTTGTGATAGGAGTTGTATGAGCTGGCACCCAACACACCAATGTTCAGGGGAATGTTAGTAGTTATGTGGGGTGTAGCAAAAGGCATTGCTTCTTATTGTCATTTAAATAATGAGGCACTTAAGCTTACTATTATTCTGCAAGAAGTAAACGTGTGGAATGTCGATCATCATTGACTGCTGCACATTAATGTCCCTAATCACTGACAGCTCGAACCTACCTCTCCACTTGACGCATGCATGGTCCCCGACTGTGGTTGGGTTTCATACTGAAAACAATTTGCACCAAATGTAACAAATGTTCTTTTTGCAACCACTTGTACGCTTTAACTTGATATAGCAAATCAGGGAGGCTACAGCTGTGTTCATAGCCTAAGAATGTTCCTCGATCTTACATAAAGGAGAACGAAGAGACAAAGCTCTTTTCATAAGCACAAGTATAGCCAATTACAGCTAGTAGGTGAGGCAATACTTGTGTAGGCAGCCTAAGAATGTGTTATTTATATTTTAGATTAAGTAAGACGAAGAGATAATGTTTATGTTTATATAACCACTTGTAGGCTCAAGTTACAACACAACATTGGTGAGAAAGTTGATAAAGTCCGAATTTATCTGTTTACCAGAGGAACATGAAAAAAAATGGATTTGGCCACTTACGAAAAGCCATAATGTGTTTTGAAACATGTAATCAATTTTCCTCAAAAGTGACGTTTGTTAAGAGAGAACACGATGATAACAATCTTTCCTCGTAAGGTTTGTTGCGCTAGGAAAAGATCTCCTTTGTTGTCATACGTTGAACACCTAATTTAGCATTGTTCTTTGCATGGTGGAGATAATTATATCCCCACATTTTAAGTGAAGTATTATGCTCAAACTATTGTCCAGTGGTTATTTTACATCCTTCATATTGATTGAGAAGTTTCCGTTGAAGCCCCAATTTTTTTTCCGTTTTATTCCCTGCGTACTCGTATGCATTGCTGAGAGAATTTGTGGTTTGACGTGATTTGACGAGAATCAAATCTTCAAAATTTTGTCGCACGTTAAGTTTTATCTCTGTTGTTTCAGTATTCAATACCTCATAAAACTAAATTTCCATTCATTATCTACGGTAGCTTATTTTATAATTCAGCTAAATTTTCCAGTATCGTACGTGAATTTGAATTTTGTTCCAATTTTGTTTCATTATTCAAACATTCTGGGGAGGCGGTGGCTGAGTGGTCAGTGTGTGGGCGTGGTGTCCTGGAGGACTTGGGTTCGAGTCCAACCTGCCGCTACAAGTTGATCATTTTTCGTCATCGCTGAGTAGCCTAAGACTACTCTCATGACGTCCAGATAGAGTCTATTTATAAGCTCCGAGGGGCAGCATGAACCAAGGAAGGTGGCACCACTGAGTTACCCATAAGCTGCTGCACGTCCCTCAGGCGACACGTCTAGGGGACTGCCGTACACCTCTTGCGCATATTTCACATCGCTCCCATAAAGCCCCTGGGGACTGTGCGACCTTGAGTCTCTTTTAGTAGTTAGTTTAGCCTCTCTTGTTGCTCATAACACTATCGCCAAGCGCATCCTGTCATTTGTTTGTTATCAGTTCTTAGTGACAATGACAATGGTATTATATTATGTCGAAAATGATGTTCATACTCATCTTCTCGACATCTCTGGCATAAAAGGAGTCTTCGTTATATTGTGAATATATTAATAAACATAGTGACAGCTACATCTAGACGCAGCGACGTGAAAGAAGCTTGAAAATGTGATGCAAATTATTTTTTATTTAGCTTCATTTTTTCAAATTAATTTTTATTTATTTTCATTTTTTCAATGTTTAAATAAACTCAAAACTAAAACCTGCATTCCACTACACAACAGATTCGAGACACTCGCATTTTGCAGACCCTTGTCACAAGTTACTTCCATTTTGAAAAATTTAGTTATTTTCAGTCATGGCCGAGTGGGTTAAAACTCCCTATACGTTTGTTCTGAAGACCGTCTATCAACCGGACTCAAGCGAAACTTCACGGTGGAGCAAAACAGAGTTGGGGGTGGGGGGGCAGCATGAGCCAAACCAAGATGGCGCTACTATAAACACTTGCCTGCACCATGAAAGGGCTGGTGCCGAACAGTAGGCCTCATCAAGATAGCGTACCGGTGCAACTGGCAGAACGTGAAAAATAAATAAATAAAATAAAAACAAATTAATATATTAAAAAAAAATCAAATTGCTATGATTGAAGCCTTAAAACAATAATCTCCACTGCAGCCGCTTTAAGCCATCACCACTGTATCTTTAGCCATTTCTAAGGGCCGCTTTCACAGTCACTTTGTTTGTTTTGATCGTTACCAATGGCGGCGATCGACGCTATAGTTTTCCACGTGAAACTGGCCTATGGGGTAGTGGCGGCTGCAGAGGAAGCGAGAGGTGTTGAGTGTGTGTGGCAAGGTGCGGGGCTAGGCTAACCCCGCAGCCGCCACTACCCCATCGGCCAGTTTTACGTGGAAATACTACAGCGGCGATCGCCACCATTGGTAACGATCAAAACAAACAAAATGACTGTTAAAGGAGCCCTAATTCACCACAGGACATCGCCCCTACCAGTCCACTGCAGGACAAGGCATTTCCCTACTTCTTCCACCTGTATCTGTCTAATGAACGTGTGCTCCACCTGCACCCACAATCTGGCTTTCGGTTTCTCCTTTTGTTTCAGCAAGGGAAAAATAAAGCCGGCTGAACGCTGCTCCGGCACAAGGAAAAAGAATGAGAGGCTAGGAGAGGTCAATTTCCGAAGGAGAGTAGGCTTTTGCTCTTCCCTTGAAAGAGTTCACTGACTTATACAAGTTCTGTGCTGCCAATCCGTTTCTTAGTTTATCAGTCTATCATCATTATAACCCACCTTCGTTTATTTTTTGTTCTCAGGGCCGCTTTCACAGTCGTTTTGTTTGTTTTGATCGTTACCAATGGCTGTTATCGCCGCTATAGTATTTCCACGTAAAACTGTCCGATGGGGTAGTGGCGGCTGCGGGGTTAGCCTAGCCCCGCACCTTGCCACACACTCTCAACACCTCTCGCTTCCTCTGCAGCCGCCACTACCCCATAGGCCAGTTTCACGTGGAAAACTATAGCGTCGATCGCCGCCATTGTTAACGATCAAAACAAACAAAGTGACTGTGAAAGCGGCCCTTAAAATCTTAATCGTCATCAGTGTCCTTTTCTGATTGCTTCTGGGAATGGAGCAGTGTGCAAAGAAGGAACTGAATAAAGTACAGTTGTTAGTAAAAGGGTGTTTTGGTGTTATGTGTTTATTCTATGAACAAAATTATTTACTGATAATTTAGAATATAAAAAAAAGAAGCCTGCTCCTGTAACGTAGAGTGTGAGGAAAGTGAGTGTTTGTATGGCATATCTGTATCTGTATTGGTATATCTGGCTGTGAGTCGCGAGTACAGTGATTGTGGAATGTGTGCATCACTGTCGAAGTCATTGTCTGTAATTTTCCACATAAGTGTAAAGTTTATATGCTTTTCTGCGTGTTTAAAGGAGATACATTTGTTGTTTGACACGTGTTGTGATGTAGTCACTTTTGTCTGCTCCCTGACACAGGATTCTCTCTTCCTTTCCAGGCAATACCCGGCATTTTCCTCTCCATTCCTCTTTGCGTGATCTTAGTTTTGTCGAGTTTTCAGTCAACAAAGATTTAGAACCTGTGTCGCAAATACAGTGATTATATGTTTTGAAGAACAATGCAGACTTCTCAGAGGCTTATGCAGCTCCACTTTTCTTGGAGACTGACACGCGCGGACATTTGTCTAACAAGTTGTAATTTGCCTTTGTCTCGTGTGGCAGTTTCGAAGCGTAGGCGATAAACTTTTCCATCACTTTGCAAAAGGTTTCTCTCTCTCTCTCTCTCTCTCTCTCTCTCTCTCTCTCTCTCTCTCTCTCTCTCTCTGTAGTGTGTGTGTGGTGTGTGTGTGTGTGTGTGTGTGTGTGAACTATAGTCACAAAAGAAACGATTATATATAAGGAACTGTCATTATTATTATTATTATTATTATTATTATTATTATTATTATTATCATTATTATCATTATTAATTTGTCATAATTATTATTACGTCTATTATTAATAATCAATATTACTATCATTCCTTTGGCGCCAGATACTATTTTTTTTTTTTTTTTTTCATAAGGACCATGGTTGAAACTTATAATTTGGGGAGGATGACAGCCTATACCCCGCAGGGAGGGCTTACGGCAGCCCCATGATTAAGTATGAATAAATATGAAATAAATCACGGCAGCAGCGAATGACAAAATGAAAGAAGCATTAAAGAGCATGAAAAGAGGGAAATCTCACTGGAAGGATGATATTCGTGTGGATTTTTAAAGAACGCCGGAGTAAATGCTGTGACGAGGCTAGAAACCTTTCACTGTATGTCTGAAAAGTGTAAAACTTCCAAAAGTCTGGAAAAAAAATCAACCATAATCCAAATATATATAAATGAAGGCCTATCACATCAAAAAGTGTATCGTCCTATCTATCAGCTGTCAGGTATCTACAAATTATTCACACAAAATCCCTAACATATTTTCTCACTACTGATGCGGACGCTGGCGTCGGGCCTATAACGTTACAGATCAAAGTCATCGTCACTCCTGTTAATTAAAAAAATCACCTATGACATGCTGACAGCTACCAGCTATTAGTCCCGCTAATGTGCCATCAAATTTGAAATAGCCTACTCATCGGTCTTTCTACAGCGGTGACTAATGTTTGTCAGTTCCATTCACTACGGCAGCTTAGGTTTGTCAATTCCATTCATTACTAAGCTGCCCGCCTGAGCAGTTATCATTCGGTACTCGGTTTTGAAGAGTAATCAAAACCTACAGAAAGTACTTGGTTCCCCCCATCACTACTGGTAAGTCACTCACAGGTGCTCGGAGCAGTGGTAAAATTTGGCATTCCCGGAGGCTCGGTAAGTGTTTGCAGAATACCGATTTACGGAGTGGGCGGAGAACCAGAAAACTTACCAGCAAGAGGTCTGGTAAATGGTTTGATGAATCCAGCCTCAGGTGGTTCCGAAGGAGAGAAGTGGAGGCAGGGAGCGTGTTTCTGGGTCTGCTGTGTGCGGCAATTATACAAGACGATTAAGCTTCACCAGTCAGCACACTTAACGGAATTCCGGAAAGCCAAGCCAATAAAGTGAGATAAACTTTCTTGATTGCGGTTGGGGTACATCGCAATAAAATCTGAGGGATAATAATGACCGTTGATAGGTTTATATTGTTTTCTTCTCAGAATCTGTGAACTAAAATTAATATGAACTTTATAAGAAAATAGGAGTAAGTAAAAGTAGGCGGTGGCTGAGTGGTAGCGTGCTGGGCCCACATTCACCGCGTGATGGACGAAGCGAGTCCGAATCCCCACGCCCCACCTGGGATTTTTCAGTCACCGCCGAGTGGCTTAAAACTACCCACATGCTGTCCTGAAGACCACCCATCAACCCGGACTCAAGAGGAAACCGTCAAAGTTAATCAAGAACGAGTTTCGGGGGGCAGCATGAGCCAAGAGAAGATGGCGCCACTATAAACACTTCCCTGCGCCATGACGGGCTGGGGCCGACTACCATCCAGGCCCCTCAAGCAAGCCTACCGGCGCTATAGGCGTAGACGTAAAAAATAAGCATTACTATTATTATTTATTAATGTTATTAGTTACCTTTTTTATATATTACGACTGTGGCAACAAGTGGAGAGATGGTAGGCTGTACTGACAGTGTGAAGTAAAAGGCTCTTTGCCTTGCTTCAACTCCCCTCCTCTTACTGGCAGTCTTCTGTCGCAAGGCCTGCAGTGTCGCCCCTTTCTATCTTCTATCGATATTTTCATGTTGACTGCTGTTCTGAACTTGCTACCACATGTCTCCACCCCTCTTGCGTCTCCTCTTCGCACGACTTTACGTACTCAGGCTCATCCCAATACTATCAAAATTATTTATGCACGAGTTAACTAAGTTCAGTCGGTTCACCTAAGTCTGAGGTGTGCATTATCGTGCCCTGGCTGGCAACCTGCTGTCACACGGCGTGTACGATTTCGCGGATAATGTATGATAGCCTACGCATAGGAAACAGTCGTCATTATCAATAATATGGAGACAACAATAACAAATACCCTATTTTCTTAACAAGAACGTACAAAACGCAAATTTTTCACAATGCGTGGATTATTGATTCTTGCATGTCAAACGCGAATAAGTCACAGCTAAATGTCGCGTTCGTCCCCTTACCGCAGAGCCATAGTACCACTGCAGGATGAGACTTGCTCGCCTCCGTTTCCTTGGCGAAGATCACCAAACGCCTGTGAGTCTGTACCAGCTGGGCCAGTCGGTGCTGGTGCTCACGGGTCGGATCCACAGCTTGGTTCCATATATCTGAAAGGACACGATAAACCATAGGGGAAAAAAGACGGACCATGGAGAAAAATGAATGACAATTTAAAAAGTGATTTCTCAAGTACTATCTTGAGAAAAAAAACATTTAAATGCATAACAATCATTACTTGCAGATTAAAGTCACTGCTATAAAGAGCGTTATTTTTTCTGAATATTTCACGTGTCGAGTCTGCACGGATTTATTGTAGACACCTCAGAGATATTGGAAAAGCGTCGCATGGACGGTCCCCAAGATTCTCACTGTCAATGATTCACTTTATAGTGGTGGCGGGACTTGGAGCGGGGTCGGTTGTACTGTCTACTCAATTCGAACTTAATTTGCCCCAGTAAGGTTCGGTTTCCGTCGACCTCATAGACCAAGAGAGGAGGCCTGCCGGTAAAGTCGTCTATCCCTGCTCTTTACAACATGCTATGGGTTTCAGAGGCCGTGTTCCCTCGTTTTTAGGGAATAACTCCGTACCCAAGTGTTGGATTAGGTTTATAGTTTGTCATTGTTTCAGACCTCTTACTAATTATTGTCACCGTCGTTTATCAACAATAGTGAATAATTAAGGCTCTTCCCTCCTATACGAAACGTAAAACTTCGCGTCCAAGATTTGTCCTCCAGCATGAACGTACCGTGACGTTGCTGTGACGTCACTCCCGAGGCTCTGCCCCGTAGTTATCTTTCACTGACAGGTGATGCCGCCGCTCCTGCAGCTGACAGCATTACTCTATTTATCCAGTGTTATCAAGATACATTAATAGTATTTAGGAAATGTGAGCCTGCTATCGCGTGCACGCAGTAAATGAAAACAATGCAAGCAATAGTACGTGCAGGAATTATGAGTCGAAATAGAAAAGAGAAAATATTTATGCACTACTTCATGCGCTTGATAATTTAAGCAATTGTCTCGTTTTAAGAAATGCATTGTACACGATGAGAAGGAACAAACAATTTTATTCAACATTTTTTTCGTCGTCACTCTCCAAAAACAAATATTCCTCCTCATAACCGCTGTCGAGGCTGATTAATGTAGATGGAAACGCGTTTACTAGTGCTTTGTACAGAGGTCTGAGTTGTGTGGCGACCAGTGGAAGACTGCCTGCCCGGAGTGTGGCGGAGGCTTAGGTCGCTTCCGCTGAACTACCAACTGCCGGCCGGTCGTCTGGTGGTTTGGTGCTGACGTCACTGATGGTGACGGGTTCCACGGATTGATGGATGTTGTCTGTAGAGCAATGCTCTTTCTCAAAGGCTGGAGATCGTCGCACCGCACCAGCCAACACCTCTATAGTGAAGAAAAGCCTCGCTCCTTCCAACCCGGCCTGCAGATCTGCCCAGGTGCAGCGGTGTAGCGAGGAACGCACGTGCCGTTTCATGCACTCCCATACCTGCTCGATGGCGTTGACCACAGGATGAGCGGGTGGTAGGCGGACGACCTCGTGGTTCCACGCTCGTATGAGGTTATTTACCGTATACTGCAGCACTGGCCGGTTCTGCCGGCAGTTGAACAGGATGATGGCAGGTGCTCAGGGCGTGTGGCGTCAGGTGGGAAGGGTAGCCTTTGGTGCTCCAGCCAGTTTTAGAGATCTGCTTTCGTGGTCGCTGTGGTGAGGCAGTGACTCCTCCGTCAAATGAGTGTGTTAGGCGCCTTATGAGCGCTAAGTTGCGATACAACAAATTATTTTTCAAGAGTAATGGGTAGAGTAATTGAGTCGGATCAGGACGCTAGTATTCTCCAGGGTGAACTAAACAGATTGTATGACTGGGCGGATAAATGGCAGATGGAGTTCAATGTAGGGAAGTGCAGTATTCTGAGTGTAGGTAGGAACAACCCCTCACATAACTATTGCTTAAGTGACACTCTCATAAGCAGGTCTGGGTGCGAGAGGGATTTAGGGGTCTTAGTGAGCTCCGATCTCCGTCCAAGGGCACAATGCATTCAAGCTAGAAATCGAGCAAATAGGGTACTGGGATTTATTTCAAGGAGCGTAAGCAACAGAAGCGCCGAAGTCTTCCTCAAACTATACTTAGCATTAGTTAGACCTTATCTTGACTATACGGTTCAGTTCTGGTCACCTTACTATAGAATGGATATCAAAATGTTAGAATCGGTGCAGAGGAGGATGACTAAGATGATTCAGGGGTTGAGAAACTTGCCATACGAGGAAAGACTCAAACAGTTAAACTTGCATTCTCTAGAAAGGCGAAGGGTGCGTGGAGACATGATCGAGGTTTATAAATGGATGAAGGGCTTTAATAAGGGAGACATTCATAAGGTTTTGTTGGTAAGAGAACCGGGTAGGACACGAAGTAATGGGTTTAAACTGGATAACTTCAGATTCAACAGGGACATAGGCAAAAATTGGTTTACTAACAGGGTGGTGGATGAGTGGAATAGGCTTAGCAGTCATGTGGTGAGTGCCAATACAATTGTCACATTCAAAAATAGATTAGATAAATTCATGGACAGCGATATTAGGTGGGGCTAGATACACGGGAGCTACACGGGAGCTTAGGTTCAGAGGAGCTGCCTCGTACAGGCCTACCGGCCTCCTGCAGACTCCTATGTTCTTATGTTAGGCGGTGGCTGAATGGATAGCGTGGCGGCACCGCGTTCAGGACGACGCGATTTCAATCCCCGCCCGGTGCCACCAAGCTGGGATTTTTCAGCCGCCGCCGAGTGGCTTAAAACTACCCACATGCTGTCCAGAAGACCACCTATCAACCTGGACTCTAGATTCTAGGATTAAAGATGAGCTCCGGGAGGGCAGCATGAGCCAATGCAAGATGGCGCCACTATAAACACTCACCTGTCCCAGAACGGGCTGGGCCGACCATCAGGCCCCACTGGGAAGAAGCCTTTGGCCGACCATCAGGATCCACCGGAAAGAAGCCTACTGGGGCAATAGGCCACGACGTAAAAAAAAAAAAAAAAAAAAAAAAAAAAGTACGGTCTTTTGAATTTTTATTTAACTATATATTGGTGGGCCTTGGAGTCTGTTGTAAAGCAGAGCATTTTGATGACTTGTCTGTTTCGTCTCCGGAAAGTGTGGCGATCGATTATGATTAAATTCTATCTTCACGTCGGTTTCATGTTACGTTATTTACACGCGCTGTTTAACTTCTGTGCACATGGTTCTATAGCTGTTATTCGCCTCGTTAAGTTTATTCAGGTTTACTGGACATGCATAAGTGGACCTGTAGCTTCAGTCTTCGAGGGCGGCCTCGGTAAAGGTGGGAACGAACGTTTTATCAAATGAAACTTGCTACTGATGCTCCATCCTTTCAGGGATTGATGCCACACTATTGTGACGCTCAAGTAACATACTACAAGAAATTGATATTAACTGAATGTACGTTTTGAATTCAATACTATGTTAAACTGAGTGGCTGGCGCAAGGTCGTTGGGTGGGTATGCAAACGGGCCTCCGGGTAAAGAAGGTACTCTCTCGCTCAGGTGAAGTCTGTCACTCATCTTTAGGAAGTTAAGTGCTAAGCGTAAGCGGACCGTTCCTCTCGGAGTGCACATGTCCTTTGAAATTTACGTGATCGCACTTGAGTGGACGTGAGTGGCGTGGGGTGTGGTCATGAGCAGTCTGCATCATGCACAGGGTTGTCACTTTTATTTTACTTTACAAATACGGGCAGATTAAGTAAAGAATATTGTTTCATAATCAATCAGAATGTTGTATTGGTCGTGAATGGTCTGTTTAATTGAATACATTTGTTTGCCTGCACGTTCAGTAATTTTATTTTCGTGCAAATTCCTTAAATAATTGTTGATTATATCAAGGATGCTATATTTCCATGAGCATGTAACACTGATGAGGAATACATAAACAACAAAATTGAATGAAATATGAATGAATATTAAGGAATTAGTTGAGGCTACATTCAGATCTGGCACCAATTATGCCCTGGAGTCCGTACCAGGGGCAAGGGGGCAGGCAGCAGCGTCAACGACCTGGGCAGAAGCAGCATGTTTTGATCCAAGACGTCTAGGATGTCCATCATCATTTCTGGGTAGCTGAATAGCGTCAAGGATAGGCTCACAGACCAGAAAATGGCAAGAAAATTTAACTGGCGGATAATGACGAGCTTCATTCCTTTGTTATATTAAGAGTGCTGTCAGCAGCAATGAAGCACCAGGAGTTCATGAGCCTGCATTGTCGTCGTGCGGTTCCTAGTGTGCAGAGAAGCTGTACCCAAGCGTTTAGCAGACACTGCATAATTAGGATCACCCCTGCCAAGCTGACAGTTGTTGGATATTCCTCTCGAATAAATATCATCACCAATCCGATACTCGACGCAGCTACAATCACAGTTACGTAAATGGTTGTGAAAATTGTGCTCCAAGCTGCCACGCTGCACCATGAGAATTCGTGTTGCTCGTTCTTCTTAATGCAGCGGTAGGGGACCAAGCTGAGGACTTGCACAAGCCACCTCATAGGCTTGATGCTCGATTGAAAGCGCTGAACACCGTGGCATTTGCTTGTATCTCTCGTTGAAGCTTGAGGTAATGTCTTGACGCCCATTGTGTTCTGTGTTTTAACTAGTTAATAGGTTCAATTTGTTATTCTCTTTACTTTTAAAGGTGTGAATATGTAATTTATCCTCTATAAACAACTATTAGGGGTTTTCTAAGTTCAGCGTGTCTCCAAGGTGGTGATGGGCTCGTGAAGGGTGCTCTCTCAAGGCGGTGATGGGTTCGTGAAGGGTGCTCTCTCAAGGCGGTGATGGGTTCGTGAAGGGTGCTCTCTCAAGGCGGTGATGGGTCCGTGAAGGGTGCTCTCTCAAAACGGTGATGGGTCCGTGAAGGGTGCTCTCTCAAGGCGGTGATGGGTCCGTGAAGGGTGCTCTCTCAAGGCGGTGATGGGTCCGTGAAGGGTGCTCTCTCAAGGTGGTGATGGGTCCGTGAAGGGTGCTCAGTCAAGGTGGTGATGGGTTCGTGAAGGGTGCTCTCTCAAGGTGGTGATGGGTCCGTGAAGGGTGCTCAGTCAAGGTGGTGATGGGTCCGTGAAGGGTGCTCTCTCAAGGTGGTGATGGGTCCGTGAAGGGTGCTCACTCAAGGTGGTGATGGGTTCGTGAAGGGTGCTCAGTCAAGGTGGTGATGGGTTCGTGAAGGGTGCTCTCTCAAGGCGGTGATGGGTCCGTGAAGGGTGCTCTCTCAAGGTGGTGATGGGTCCGTGAAGGGTGCTCAGTCAAGGTGGTGATGGGTCCGTGAAGGGTGCTCTCTCAAGGCGGTGATGGGTCCGTGAAGGGTGCTCTCTCAAGGCGGTGATGGGTCCGTGAAGGGTGCTCTCTCAAGGCGGTGATGGGTCCGTGAAGGGTGCTCTCTCAAGGCGGTGATGGGTCCGTGAAGGGTGCTCACTCAAGGCGGTGATGGGTCCGTGAAGGGTGCTCAGTCAAGTCGGTGATGGGTCCGTGAAGGGTGCTCAGTCAAGGCGGTGATGGGTCCGTGAAGGGTGCTCAGTCAAGGCGGTGATGGGTCCGTGAAGGGTGCTCTCTCAAGGTGGTGATGGGTCCGTGAAGGGTGCTGACTCAAGGCGGTGATGGGTCCGTGAAGGGTGCTCACTCAAGGCGGTGATGGGTCCGTGAAGGGTGCTCACTCAAGGCGGTGATGGGTCCGTGAAGGGTGCTCACTCAAGGCGGTGATGGGTCCGTGAAGGGTGCTCTCTCAAGGCGGTGATGGGTCCGTGAAGGGTGCTCACTCAAGGCGGTGATGGGTCCGTGAAGGGTGCTCACTCAAGGCGGTGATGGGTCCGTGAAGGGTGCTCCAAGGGAAAAGTTCAAGGATTGTTCCCTATGTTGGTCACCGGAGGTGGATGGAGACAGCTGGAGGTGAACATCAATATTCCCTGTTATAGTTTGCAATCAAGACTCCGCTTAAATACAAAGTACACACTATTACATGCCGAGGGATAGCTTCAACTTCACTGGACATATTCCAAATGATACAGTTTTGTGAATCTGCAATGCATTTTCAATACCTAGGCGATGGATGCTAAAGAACCTTTTGTTCGTTATTATACAGCACTTTAGAGAGACTGGTTATGTGGATCCATATGCCTTTAGGATCAAAACGAAGCTGATCTCGAGATGATTTTTCTTGAAACGGGAAATTGTCCTTTGCGCCGATGTCCTTCGTCCGTTGTATGCATGGACTTGAACGTAACTGAATCCCGTTCCGTCAGCCCGCCGCGTGTTTGCGTTCCGTCGCTCAATACCTTAACAACCTCGCGAAGGTATCCATCGATTGATAGCTTCTATTTGTCATTTGTTAGTTCATAGACCAAAAATTGTACCACTGCTAATGTTGCTATTATTTATGCTACCGCTGATAATGTTACTGATGTTCTTTACTACTGTTACTGCTGCTTCAGTACTATTTCTGCTTTTTCAGTTGTTAAAACATGAATAATGCAATAAGTAAGTACAATGACAACAAATAAGTACTATTGCTGTTACTTTCGCTGTCGCTGCCTTCTTCCGCTGTACTTGGTGAGCTTACGGGAGAAGAAGGCAATCGGCTTCCAGGCGTTGTCGACGAGCTGTTGTAGGACAGCACCAGTCCCAGTGTCTGAGGCGTCTGTTGCTATGGAGATCTCCGCGTCATGGGCAGTAAAGGACAGCATGACTGTGTCGCTGAGGGCCTTCTTAGCAGCGAGGAAGGCGGCGTCAGCGTCCGGAGTCCAGACGAGAGTGACAGACTGGCCACGCTTGCAGGGCTTCACCATGGCGTAGAGTGGCTGGAGCAGAATGGAGTAGTGCGGGACGAAGCGGTTGTAGAAGTTAACCATACCCAGGAATTCCTTGAGTTGGCGCTGGGTGAACGGCTTCGGGAACTGCTGAATGGCTTCAGTCCTCGAGTGAAGTGGAGCGATGCCTTCTGGGGTAACAGTGTGGCCAAGGAAGGCGAGGGAAATAACACCGAGCTCAGACTTGTCCACATTGAGCTGTACGCCGTAGTCTTGCAAGCAGGTGAGGACTTGGTGAAGGTGTTGTTTGTTCGAGGCTTCATCCGGGCTAGCGATGAGTAGCTCGTCAATGTAGGCAAAGCAGAATGGTAAGTCGCGGAGAACTTCGTCGATGAAGCATTCGAAAGTCTGGGCCGCGTTCATGAGTCCAAAAGGCATCCTGACGTACTCAAAGAGGCCGAAGGGCGTGATGACGGCAATCTTCGGTATGTCATCAGGATGGAATGGAATCTGGTGAAAGGCCTTGACGAGGTCCACACGTGAAAAGATGGTGGAACCAGCAAGTTGGGACGAGAATTCATGGATGTTTGGCACCGGGTATCTGTCCATCTTAGTGCGTGAGTTGAGGGCACGGTAGTCTCCACAGGGACGTATGTCGCCGTTCTTCTTGGAGACGACGTGGAGGCCTGATGACCAGTTGCTGCTACTGGGCCGTAAAATACCTTGACGCAACAGAGACTCGAACTCGGCCTTGGCTTGACGGTAGCGTTCTGGAGCTAAGCGGCGGGCCTTGGCGTGTACTGGTGGTCCTGTCGTCTCGATGTGATGCGTGACGTGGTGTTTGACGGGCACGCTGGCTTAATAGGGCTGTGTCAGCCTGGTAAGGACTTGAGCAGGGCAGCGAACTGGTGGTCCTTGTGGATGACAGCGAGTTGCGAGCTGTCGCCTGGTGCTGGTTGTGCATTGGAGGAGATGGAGGTAAGCGGGTCAACTAATCTCCGTCCTTTGATGTCAACTAAGAGGTTGAAGTGCCTGAGGAAGTCTGCTCCAAGGATTGCCTGCGAAACGTTCCCGACGTAGAAGGTCCATTCGAAGGAACGTCGTAGGTAAAGGTCCACTTGCATAGTGAGTCGCGTGTAGACAGATATTTTGGTACCGTTAGCGGCGTACAGGTGCAAGAGTGGAGGTAAAGTTCGCTGACTTGCGGTTGCTGGGATAATACTAACATCAGCGCCGGTGTCAATCAGGAACTTGGTGTTAGAACGGCAGTCGCGAAGGTGGAGCAGTGCAGAGGGCTGGTGACGAGCACTATGCTGCACTAATGCTCGCCCTTGGAGTTTGACTCCTTGTATATGCACGGGGCGGCACACTTCGAGGCCTTGTCGCCGAAATTGTGGTGGTACCAACAGAATCCTGGGCTCGTCGAACGGGAACAGCGCTGGCGTCGGTGAGGAGTGGGGGAGCGAGAGCGGTGGCGGTCCTGGATCTGCTTCTGAAGAGAGGTGACCTTCACCGCGAGCAGGGAAACTTGTTTGATGAGTTCATCAACATTGAGTGATGTCCTGGGAAGCGACGGAAGACACTGAAGAAGCTGGAGGTCCAGGTAGAGTCACCATGAAGTCGTCTGCTAACTTGGCGATTGTGTCGGGCTGCAGGTCGTTCTTAACGCTGAAGAGGCTGCGCTGGATAGCAGGCGGCAGACGTTGGTAAAACAGCTATTTGAACAAGTCGGGGTCGAAAGACTGGTGCTTGTCGCGGAGCAGCTGTTTCATGCGGCGTAGGAGGTCTGTCGGTTTCTCGTCACCCAACTCTTCCTTGGAGAGAAGTTATTGGAGGCGGGTGGCGATAGAAGATTGAAGGCGTTTGAATAGAGCAGTCTTTAGGTCTTCATAGGGTTGGTTGGAGTCGGATGCTTAGGGTATAGCGTCGTAGACTTGTGGGAGGACGTCGGAAGGCAGGAGGCTAACAGCGTGAGTGAATTTAGTGAGGCTGTTAGTGATTTTGCACATAGACGGGTCCTGTGAGAAGAAGGGTAGTGCTCTGAAGGACACCGCTGTTGCAGTGGAAGAGTTGTCGTCGCCAGGCATGGTGGAGTCGAACGGCGTGGAACAGATTGGGAAAGGCGCTGGCGTAAACGGGCCAGGGGTCACGGCAGTCCGTGAGAGCGTTGAACGCACTGCGTGCTAAAGGCGCTGGCAGCGTGCCAGGGGCCTCAGTGGCTCAGGGAGCGAACCACAGTGTCCAAGAAAGCACTGTAACACAACACAGCACGCCTAGTAGGTAACATTGTGACACTGTAACTGTTGATGGGAACTCACTGCACTAAACTGTTGATGGAAACTCACTGCACTGAACTGTTGATGGGAACTCACTGCACGGTACGTAAAGAATCCACAGGAGAGTGGAGTAATCCAAAAGGGCGGTGAGTAATCCACAGGGCGGTGAGTAATCTAGTGGGGAGTGTCACACGTCGCGGCCTATTGCGCCGGTAGGCTTCTTCCCGGTGGGGCCTGATGGTCGGTCCAAGGCTTCTTCCCGGTGGGGCCTGATGGTCGGTCCAAGGCTTCTTCCCGGTGGGGCCTGATGGTCGGTCCAAGGCTTCTTCCCGGTGGGGCCTGATGGTCGGTCCAAGGCTTCTTCCCGGTGGGGCATGATGGTCGGTCCAAGGCTTCTTCCCGGTGGGGCCTGATGGTCGGTCCAAGGCTTCTTCCCGGTGGGGCCTGATGGTCGGTCCAAGGCTTCTTCCCGGTGGGGCCTGATGGTCGGTCCAAGGCTTCTTCCCGGTGGGGCCTGATGGTCGGCCCAAGGCTTCTTCCCGGTGGGGCCTGATGGTCGGTCCAAGGCTTCTTCCCGGTGGGGCCTGATGGTCGGCCCAGCCCGTTCTGGCGCAGGCGAGTGTTTATAGTGGCGCCATCTTGCATTGGCTCATGCTGCCCTCCCGGAGCTCATCTTTAATCCTAGAATCTAGAGTCCAGGTTGATAGGTGGTCTTCTGGACAGCATGTGGGTAGTTTTAAGCCACTCGGCGGCGGCTGAAAAATCCCAGCTTGGTGGCACCGGGCGGGGATTGAACTCGCGTCCTCCTGAACGTGTTCACTGAGTCTTGTGTAGCACTGTGTTTGCATGTCTCAGTGAGCAGTGCGTCGCACTGTGTTTGCGTGTCTCGGTTGGTAGTGTCATACTGTGTTTGCGTGTCTCAGTCGCCGTACCAGCGGAAGGGCAAGGAGGAGGAGGGGTGGGGGTGGGTGGGTGAGCGCTGGGAGGAGCGCCAGAAGGGCACATAGAGTGATGCGGAAAAAATATCTCAAAAGGCGCACAGAAGGTGCCTGAAGGAGGCACAGAAGGTGCCTGGAGGAGGGACAAAAGGTGCCTGGAGAGGGGGCACAGAGGGTGCCGGGGAGGGCGGGGGAAAACCCTGAAGGTGGCAACTACGCCCAAGGGCGTAATACTTCTCCCGACCTGAGGCTCAATCTCACAAACCCCAAGCGGCGGTGAGATTTATTGCCCTAGGAGAGGATAGACGAATGGATCAGATGTTCTAATCCAGGTCCACCACTCTGGGAGAAATGTGCCCTTAAACGGCACAAGTTAAAAACCACCTTGGACCATAGCAACACTTCAGGGTCACCAAATGTTGGTGGCAGGCAAGTGCTCAACTGCTAGTTGGTCCACGGGTAAGGAAAAACCAATACCCGTCAAGGTTATTTATTATAAAAACATACTTATGGGGGAGGCGGTGGCTGAGTCGACAGAATGACGGCACCGCGTTCAGGAGGACGCGAGTTCAATTCCCGCCCGGTGCCACCAAGATGGGATTTTTCAGCCGCCGCCGAGTGGCTTAAAACTACCCACATGCTGTCCAGAAGACCACCTATCAACCCGGACTCTAGATTCTAGGATTAAAGATGAGCTCCGGGAGGGCAGCATGAGCCAGTGCAAGATGGCGCCACTATAAACACTCGCCTGCGCCAGAACGGGCTGGGCCGACCATCAGGCCCCACCGGGAAGAAGCCTTGGGGTGACCATCAGACCCCACCGGGAAGAAGCCTACCCGCGCAATAGGCCGCGACGTAAAAAAAAATACAAAAGTCATTAAGACTGTCATAACACATAAAAGACGTGATTAAGTGTATATGCGTGTATGTGGATGTTGTGTGGTGTAATTGACATTGAAGTGTTGGTCTATGTGGTGTACAAAATGTATAAGAGAACTGTAGCAGGACGTGGACAGACAGTTAAAGATTAACAATTAACAAGAAAGGTTAACAATGAGGATGGGACAAGACACGGAGCGAGAACAATGAAAACGTTAATGACAAAATAAGAGTCAGTCCTGTCGCACCGCATTTTCTTAGTCATAGGGGGAAGCACGCGACTGCTTTCAGCGGTGACTTGCTACAGTACTACTACTACAGATATATAATTTTTTTGTACGAAAATGAGAATAAGACACGCTCGTACGGTAAGGATGACCATAGTGAGAACCTGTTCGGTGCTACCACTGCGGTGAGTTCTGTTTTGCACCTTCAAAAAGCTGTAAAACTACCTTTTCCATAAAGAAATGCTAGTCATTCATAATATGGAAAATATGTCCCTCACTGAGGCATAGTTACAGTTTCACCAGAGTTTTCAACCCTGGTACGATCTTTGCCTTGGTCCTTCAATCACGTTCATCGCCGTTCTGTCGCTACCCAAACTGTCTCATCCCACACTCACTCTTGCCACATCCCCACCCAAACACTGATGCACCTCACTCTTAGTCGTGGGTGACACACTTTCCGCTAAGATTCCCGTCGAAGGGGAGTCACCCTGTCGTTGTGACTGGGCATGAAACGGGATCGGCGGCATCACCTACCCTGGCAGCCCCCTGGCTGGCCCTGGTTCGGCAGGGTGGCCACCAAGAACCCTTTACCCTTTATCACCAAAAGAAAAAAAGGGTGGTGTGATGTGGCGCAGACCCTTTAACCCTAGGACAGGCTGATTCTTCAGAATTTTCAACTATCTGATCTGGCTTAGATTCAATAGTCACTTTATTACGTCGGAGGGGTCACCTTGTCGTGGTGACGGGGCTTGAAGCGGAGTCAGCGCCACCACATACCCTGCCTGGTAAACTGCCTTACTCGGTTGGGTTGATGGCCATTCAATCTGTCTCTGCAGCTGGCACTGAAAAGATTCTCAGAATGGGCGTAGATTAGGGGTTTTCGGTTCTCTCCTGAGGAGACTGTGGCTATGCATTTTTTGTCTTCACGACATCCTCCCCGATCTAGACCTGTATCTGTCTGGCTGGTGTTCGTCTGGCGACTGAAGACTTTAGATCTACCCCGATAGCGAACTTGGTGGACGCTGGTGTCCTTCCCTTGCAACTACATCTTCAGTCGTCTATACTGAGGTGTTATCGAATCCACCGCCTCCCGGATTCGGTTCCCTGTATTAGGGATGGGCAAGTACCGTTAATTTGAGTACCGGTAGTACCGGTACCGAAAACTCAGATACCGTTAGTACTGGTACCGGTACCGGAACCCAAAGGAGTATTTTTTTTTATATTAATGACTTCTGATGAAATTCCCAAATAAATTTCCTGTAAAGAAAACTCTCTCTCTCTCTCTCTCTGTGAATGAAGTGAATATTTATTTTTTACGAAAAAAAATTAGCATGTATAGCTGTTATGGATGTACTCGATCATAGTCTAATAACAATAACAATATTTATTAGCATCCTAAAAAGAAAAAGAATCGGACGTGAAGAATTATCCAGTAACTCCAATAAATAAATAAAATAATAAAATAATGGAAACGGGAGCTGAGATGGAAACGGAAAGTAGGACAAAATGGCGGGAACTTGGGGAGACGATCAGCGAGGCAGTGACTCAGCGTCTCAACAGGGCCCATACCGCATGGAGACAGGCGAGCGCCGAGCGTCACTAAGATCCAAACGGTACCGGTACTAGCGGTAATGCTCAATGCCGAGTGATCATGAGGCTTTCCGGCACCAGGTACCGGTACCAGGTGCCGAGAAGAATCTATTCAGCCGGCATCCGGTACCGGTACCGGGTGCCGAGAAGAATCTATTTAGCCGGCACCCGGTACCGATACCCGGTGCCGTGAAGCTTCATGATCACTCGGCACTCAGCAGTACCGCTAGTAGTCTAGTACCGGTACCGTTTGGATCTTATTGACGCTCGGCGCTCGCCTGTCTCCATGTGGTATGGGCCCTGTTGAGACGCTGAGTCACTGCCTCGCTGACCGTCTCCCCAAGTTCCCACCATTTTGTCCTGCTTTTCGTTTCCATCACAGCTCCCGTTTAAATTATTTTATTATTTGATTTATTTATTGCTTTTTTTTTCGAAAATAAATATTCATATCAGAGAGAGAGAGAGAGAGAGAGAGAGAGAGAGAGAGGACAACAGAAGACATCCTAATAATAATAAATTATTGAGGGCAGAAATAGATGAAAAAAGTCCACTGTGTGTGTGTGTGTGTGTGTGTGTGTGTCACACACACACACACACACACATATACACACACAGTGGTCTTTTTCATCTCATTTATTTCTGCACTCTCTCTCTCTCTCTCTCTCTCTCTCTCTCTCTGAATGAAGTGAATATTTATTTTTTCGAAAAAAAATAGCATGTATAGTTATTATGGATGTACTCGATCATAGTCTAATAACAATAACAATATTAATTAGCAACCTAAAAAAAAAAATCGGACATGAAGAATTATCAATAAATCCAATAAATAAATCCGAGCAATCTGGTACCGGTACCGAGCAATCTGGTACTGGTACCGTGCCGTTTAGCTGGTACCATTAGTACCGGTACTGGCACCGGTACCTGCCCACCCCTACCCTGTATTACACTCAGATTTTACTTCCACTCAATACGATGCACGCCCAAGTTTTCTGAAGCCCTTTGGTCCCCACCACAGCCCAAGAGTAGGCTATAGGCTGCTCTCTCCCACACAAATCTGTTGATCATTATTAGATAAGAAGAGCTCCCTTTCCCCTGCCTGTTACACTTTTTTGTACATTCTTCTACCCATGATGGCTACGTTCCAGTGTACACTGACAGCTCAGAGTCTGACGCTGGCAATGGCTTCAGCGCCGTCTTCCCCACTTTCTGTCGGGGTACCCATCTCCCTAACGCTGTTTCCATCTTTACGGCGGATCTGTCAGCAATTTTACCTGCCAATAACGACACATTGTGTAATCATGAATTATAAAAAAAACTGGACATCTCGATTAAGACACATTGTGTAATCATGAATAAAAATAAAACTGGACATCTCGATTAAGACACATTGTGTAATCATGAATTATAAATAAATAAAAAAACTGAGCCATGACAGGATTAACTGAAATATGTTGAAATCCCCGTTCTGCGGACCCCTTGATAGGTTTCTGCGGCCCCCTAGGGGTCCGCGGACTCCTGGTTACGAAACACTGTCCTAGAAGGTCTGCCCAAGACAAGTCTGTGCGACACAAAAGTCCACGTAAACCTGGGAACTCACCAGTTTCCCAAATAGAAGTTTTGCCTGGTGTATAATATTATGAGCCTGTTTCATTTGAGAAATTTATAGTAGTCAAGTCTGTAAATGGTTGCTCGATAAGCGACCTCGACAATTTTGAATTACACCGTTCCCTGGTCAAGGCTTGCGGCCGAGAGCCCAAGATCATGCCGCAAAGGGACGGGAGCTTGCTTGTTGAAGTTTCGTCACCAGAGGAGAGCTCAAAACTCCGCTTGCTTACTTCTGTTCCGGGTGCATCAGTGTTCTGCACTCCCCATACCACCATGAACCAGTCTCCCGGAGTTGTCTTTTCACGGGACCTTCTCCGCTATTCAGAAGAAAGACTGGTGACCGAACTTAAAAATTACGATGTGACTTCAGTGCGACGAGTGCAACGCAGAGTAGACGGAGTACTCACACCTACACCAACCCTGTTTATCACATTCAACCGTCTAGTACTGCCCAAGACCGTCAAGCTGGCGTAGCTTAACCTTAACGTGAAGCCTTACATCCCCAATCCAAGAAGATACTTCCACTGCCAATCATATGGTCATGTCACCCAGACTTGTCGTCGCTCGAAAAATGGACTTGGAAAAGTATGTGTCTCTTGTGGCTTAGATAACCACGGTGACGACTGCCCTGGGCCGGTACGGTGTTACCACTGTGATGCGCCTCATCCTGCTTCATCAAAGGAATGTGAGCGTTACCTATTCGAAAGAGAAGTCCTCAATATCCGCAGGCAGGAAAGAATATCCTTTGCTGAGGCGAAACAAATGGTCCTCAACAAGATGTTCAGCCCAAGAATGACATGCGCCTCTGCCCTTAATGCCCATGCACATCGCCGATCTACAACTGCTAAGCCTGTTGATCCCATAACCTTAATCCCGCCTCAGAAAACCGCCTCATCCCTCCAGACGCCTACTGATGGCTCCAGTGAGCCCCATCAGCTCCTCGAGGATAGTCCTCCTGCTAAAGTGCCTTCTCCAATGCCCGCTTCTGGGTCGTTTGGAGAATCCCGGGTGCCGGCTGCGGCCGCCACCCCTGCACCAGTGGCTCCGGCTGACCGTCAGCCGGTGACCACTGCTGCTCAAGGCCACGGTGCGGCCCTGCCGGCGCCCATGTCCCCCGACTCCGCACAGTCTGTGCAGGAGGCTCCACCCGTGCCACCCTCCCCTGCCGCTTCGTCGTAGTTGCGGAAAGTTGGAGGGGGCGCAGGGTGAGTAAGACACCGGTAGGAACGGGAGGCCGGGGAATATTGGGTCTTCCCCGGTCTGTCTCATCGGCCACTGGGCCGAAAGGGAACACACTGGCGCTGGGGCTTACCCTCCAGCGAATGCCCGGGGTAAAATCCGAGATGTCCCACTCCGGGGGCGCCCTGAAGAAACAAAACTAGAATTCACTCTCATACAGTGGAACTGCCGTGGGTTGCGAGGAAACTGGGAGGAACTCCATCTCCTAATCAAAGACTCCCAGCCACAGTGTCTCTGCCTACAGGAGACACTGTTAGGAGCATACGCTCATCATCCCCCAAGCAATTACAGTGCCATATATTCGCCAGCTGATCCCACACAAGCTCCTTCGGGAGGTACCTGTCTCTTCATCTCCAACGACATAGCACACACTCCGCTCTCACTTAACACTCCATTGCAGGCTGATGCCTCTCAAATCCACATAACACGTACCTACACTATATGTTCCCTGTATCTTCCACCCAGTACACCAGTCAATCAGCAAGACCTCCTGACACTGGTACGCCAACTACCCTCACCTTTCTTACTACTCGGCGACTTCAACAGTCGCCATACACTATGGGAAGATACCACCAGCAACCCAAGAGGAGCCACTGTTGCATCTGTAATTGCATACTTAACACCGGTCATCTAACACGCTATCATATGAAAACCGACACACGGTCAATTATTGACCTCTCACTCAGTTCCCCCGATGCATACCTAGACTTCAGGTCGGAAATATCAGAGGATCTACATGGCAGGGACCACTACCCCATCTTCATCTTCCATTCCACTTTCCAACCGTCACCTCGATTACCGCGTTAGAAATTAGAGCGAGCAGACTGGGAGCTCTTTCGGACCATGACTCACACGGAGACATCAATTGATGAGTTCCACACTACCGAAGATGCAGTTACCTTTTTTACGGCGCACATTCACCGGGCTGGAGAACTCACAATCCCCCAGACAACGAGACATGCATCACGTCGACCTGTGCCTTGGTGGTCGGACGAGTGCAAGCAGGCAGTCGCTTGCCGACGCCGGGCCTTCAACCGCTACAAGAGGCATAGGACAGAGTTCAACCACATAGCCTGCAAGAAAGCACGAGCACAAGCACGCCGGGTCTGAAAGAAGCGCGACGATCCTTATTTACCAGCTATGTATCCACACTTAATCCACAGACAAAAATGACAGAAGTGTGGAAGCGGGTGCACAAAATAGCAGGAAAGCTTTCAATAAGCCCACCACCTGCACTGAGAATCGCCGACGGCATAGCCAGTACATTTGCTGCTGTGTCTCATGGCGGCTCTAGACCTCCCGCAGTACGCCGGCTCATGAAAGAACAAGGGACAACATCTAGACTTTTCTTTTCACCCTTTAACACCGAAATATACACTGTTCCCTTCTCCATGCGGGAACTACAATCAGCTCTTTCCCTCTGCAACGACACTTCGCCTGGACCCGATAACATCCCATACGCCATGATCCGCCACCTCAGTCCTACCACCAAGACCCTGCTGCTCCAAATATACAATTCAGTCTTGCACACTGGCTACATACCAAGTGAGTGGCGCAAAGCAATTGTATTTCAAATACGCAAACCTGGGAAGGATGGTTTACAGCCCTTACACTACCGGCCCATTGCTCTAACATCCTACCTCTGCAAACTCTTTGAAAAGATGGTAAACTTCTGCCTAATACACTATCTAGAGAGCAATGGTCACCTGTCTCCTTACCAGTCAGGGTTTCGGAGGATTAGATCTACAGTAGACGCCCTTGTAGGCAAGGATCAGAGAGAGAGGATATTTCGCTCCGACGTCATTGTTATGACGTCACAGGGAACGATGACGTCACACCCGCATCTCGTACGCAATGGTGCCCAAAGCCATGGCGAAAGCATGGGAAAGTCCCTTCTATTACGTAATTTCAATGCAGCAGAATATGAAACTTTTACAGAATGAAAGTTTTGCAATAGGCCGGAACATTTATGCACCAAATCGAGAAAATTAACCGAGAGAACAGCAAAAAATGCTGAAGTTGAGCTGTCACAGATGCTGTACTATTTCGTCCATACTATACTATATGTGTGTTTCATATTTCCTTCTTGTATCCCTACCAAAATATCGAATGCTAAAACAGTAAGGAATGCCGTACCATTCTCTTATAGTGATGCAAAAACTGGCCTAGCCTACTAATACATAATGTGGCATATGCCTCGATCACTAAATTTTCAGGAATTTTAATGTTTTCAGCAGAACTCAACAGTAGTACGTCTAGATTTATAAAACTATTACTACTTTTTATAGATGGAGTGTGCATCTCACGTGTGTATGGGGGGGGGGGGGGGCTCCACTCACACAGCTCTCTTGGACAGAGTGGAGTCTAAGGCTCTTCGTCTCATCAGATCTCCTCCTCTTACTAAGAGTCTTCTACCTCTTAAATTTTGCCTCCATGTTGCCTCTCTTTCTATCTTCTATCGATATTTTCATGGTGACTTCTCTTCTGAACTTGCTAACTGCAAGCCTCCCCCCCTCCCGCGGCCCCGCAACACACGACTTTCTACTCAAGCTCATCCCTTTACTGTCCAACCAGCATCTTCACTCTTTCATCCCTCACGCTGGTAAACTCTGGAACAATCTTCCTTCATCTGTATTTCCTCCTGCCTACGACTTGAACTTTTATGTAATTTATGTAATTGAACTGACTCCTCTGCTGTAAAAAAAATAAAAAAGATACACCCCCCACAACATCAAAGAAAAAAAATTATAATAAAAGTAACCCTGCACATTCTTCTTCTTAGGCAGCTGATTTATTATGATACCAATTTGAAAACCCAGCCCTTAGTTGGTGTGACAAATTTGGTATTATAATTATAAAGATGGTGCAACGTACGTACAGAGAATGTCAACTGTTAAACAGTTCATGTGACTATAAAAGTCTCTTGGCACATTTCCTGTCCTTAGTGGCTCCCTGTAAATCAATGTGAGAGGCTTGCCCAAAGCAGATGTACAATCAATCAATCAATAAATCAACGTCAGTCAGTAGCTCTGAAGCCACTGGCACCTGTAAATGGCACTGGAGGAGGGCCTGAATCATCATCAGGGACGTGCAGCCACTCGCCTGTCCCTGCACTTGACACAACTCTCACCCCGCCACCACCAGTCACTTTCATCTTCACTGCTTTCACTATAAATACCTGCATGTGGTTTTGATGGAATATGTACAGATGGTACAGCCTCTGGCTTAAGAAGTGACGAGAGCACACGCGGGCATTTCTGGGGTCATATTTATCTGCCCGTCGACACGCTTTTTTCCACTTCCGACAGGTTTTCTTGTCTCTGGGGAACCTGTAAAACCTTAGGCCACTCTTCCCTAAGTTCCTTGTGTTGCTGGAACACCCAAACACCGCACAAACACCCATTTTAGCTTTTTAAATAAGGGGTTTGGGCTCCAGTGGGCACCAGTTAAACAGCTGGCGGGCGTGACGTCACAGACGCGGTGCATGATGGGAAAACAAATGCTCAGTGAAATATCCTCTCTCTCTCTGATCCTTGCTTGTAGGTACGTCTCGAGTCAGCTATCTGCCACTCGTTCGGAGAAAGACAACACATGGTGTGCATTTTTTTTTTACCTCGAGAAGGCCTACGACACAACATGGAGATATGAGATACTAAAGCAGCTTCATGACTTTGGTCTCCATGGACGTATGGCAAAGTTCATCGAAAGATTTCTTGGAGAACGGAACTTCCGCGTCAGAGTTGGTACGTCCTACTCACCATCCATTGAACAGCAGAAAGGAGTTCCTCAAAGAAGCGTCTTGAGTGTCACCTTCTTTGCCGTAGCCATAAATGGAATTACAACATCGCTTCCTGAGGGGGTATCGTCCTCCCTCTATGTCGACGACTTGGCAATCTGGCACTCGGCGTCTCGAATGTCTATCGCAGAGCGAAGACTGCAACATGCCATCGACAGGATATCCAGATGGGCGGAGATGCATGGCTTCCGATTTTCACCTTCCAAGTCGGTTGCTATGCACTTCTTTCGCCAGAGAGGCCACCATCCAGACCCTGATGTCATCATATCCGGTTCACGTCTACCTGTCGTGGAAGAACACAAGTTTTTGGGACTTGTCTTCGACAGGCACCTCACATGGCTCCCACACCTTAAAGCCTTAAAGACTAAGTGCATGAGATCGCTCGATCCTTTTCGTGTCCTGTCATGCACTTCATGGGGCGCTGACCGCACAATACCCCTACGCCTCTACTAGGCACTCATCGGGTCGAGACTGTCCTACGACTGCGAAGTATATACATCGGCAACAATAGCCCGCCTCCGCACACTTGACGCAGTCCATCACGCTGCAATCCGATTGTCAACAGGCGCTTTTAGATCATCCCCCATATCAAGTCTTTTAGTTGACGCAGAGTGCCACCCATGGACTTTTTTTTTTTTTTTTTTAACATTATAGGATGCGGCTCAAGGGCAACAGAAAGAGTACAAAAAAAGGCCGCTACTCGCCGCTCCCACAAAAGTAAAAAGTAAGAGTAGCCAAAAGAGAGGTCAGTTTCAGATAGAGAGGTGTCTTGATACACTCTTCTTGAAAAGGAGGAAATACAGACGAAGGAAGTCTGTTCCAGAGTTTACCAGTGAAGGTGATGAAAGAATGAAAATGCTGGTTAACTCTTGCATTAGGGGTTTGGACAGTATAGGGATGAGCATGAGTAGAAAGTCGTGTGCAGCGGAGCCGCGGGAGTTGGGGAGGCATGCAGTTATCAAGTTCAGAAGAGCAGTCAGCATGAAAATATCGACAGAAGATAGAAAGAGAAGCAACATGGCGGCAGCAGAGCTAGAAGGCTGTCGGTAAGAGGAGAGCTGATGAGACGAAGAGCCTTAGACTCCACTCTGTCCAGAAGAGCTGTGTGAGTGGAGCCCCCCCACACGTAAGATGCATACTCCATACGAGGGCAGGTGGAAAGCATCTGTGCAGGGGAGAAGAACTGGCAGAGACGATACAGAACGCCCAACCTCGAGGAAGCTGATTTAGTAAGAGGGGAGAAATGTTAAGTTTCCAGTTGAGATTTTGAGTTAAGGATAGACCGAGGATGTTTAGTGTTGAAGAAGGTGACAGCTGGGTGTTGTCGAAAAATAGGGGATAGTTGTTTGGAAGATTGTCAGATTGTCAGCCAGACTCTACCTTCGGTAGAGTCTGGCACAAGTCTTTGCTTTCTAAACTGCCCTCTTTCGGATTCTATCCTTCTCTCTGTTCCTTTATCTGCAGTTTCCTTTCCAGTCGTTCTATCTCTGCTGTGGTAGACGGTCACTGTTCTTCCCCTAAACCTATCAACAGTGATGTTCCACAGGGCTCTGTTCTTTCACCCACTCTCTTCCTGTTATTCATCAATGATCTTCCCATAATAAACTGTCCTATCCACTCATACGCTGATGACTCCACTCTGCATTATTCAACTTCTTTCAACAGAAGACCCTTTCAACAGGTATTACATGACTCAAGGCTGAAGGCTGCAGAACGCTGAACCTCAGACCTTACTATTATTTCCGATTGGGGTAAAAGGAACCTTGTGTCCTTCAATGCCTCAAAAATCCAATATCTCCACCTATCAACTCGACACAATCTTCCAAAAATCTATCCCCTATTATTCGACAACACTCAGCTGTCACCATCTTCAACACTAAACATCCTCGGTCAATCCTTAACTCAAAATCTGAACTGGAAACTTCACATCTCCTCTCTCACTAAATCAGCTTCCTTGAGGTTGGGGGTTCTGTATCGTCTCCGCCTGTACTTCTCCCCCGCACAGTTGCTATCCATATACAGGGGCCTTGTCCACCCTCGTATGGAGTATGCATCTCATGTATGGGGGGCTCCACTCACACACCTCTCTTGGACAGAGTGGAGTCTAAGGCTCTTCGTCTCATCAGCTCTCTTCCTCTTACTGATAGTCTTCTACCTCTTAATTTCCGCCGCCATGTTGCCTCTCTTTCTATCTTCTATCGTTATTTTCACGGTGACTGCTTTCCTGAACTTGCTAACTGCATGCCTCCCCCCCTCCCGCGGCCCCGCTGCACGCGACTTTCTACTCATGCTCATCCCTATACTATCCAAATTCCTTACGCACGAGTTAATCAGCATCTTCACTCTTCTATCCCTCACGCTGGTAAACTTGAGTTCTTTCAAGTGGAGGGTATCAGGACACGTCTCCTCTCAAAACTGACCCCTCTTTCGGCCACCTCTTTTGATTCTTTTTAGGAGCAGCGAGTAGCGGGCTTTTTTTTATTATTGTTTCTCTTTTTGTGCCCTTGACCTGTCTCCTTTGTTGTAAAAAAAATAAAATAGCATCCATCTCTCACAGTATACACTCCCCACTCTAGTTTTATCTTGCCGTGATGCTTGTGGATCAGCTCTCTAATAGTTGGGTTACATTTCAAAATATAGTGCATTGTGCCACCAGCAGCAGGCTTATTGAAAATCTTCTCAATTTTCCCCTAAACTCCTGGATCGAGTGTAGGAAGTCTGTACTCCATTTTAGCAATGTCTCATTTATCTTATCCCCAGTCTCATCCTTATGCACATTGCAGATTGGGTCATAATTTTCCCACACATTTTGTGCTAACTTGCTCTCTACATTTTCTAACTTCTGAGCTGCTTCATTCCTTATATTCTCATCATCAAAATTCATAACAATGTTACGGACTATATTGTAGGCCGTGAACGCCAAACTACCCAGCAGGCTACCTAGAACACTATCCAGAAATCGACCCGGCTGACCGGGTTCTATCACAAAGAAAAAACTCTTGAGACGAGGAGGAAAAGGAATGAAGCAGCTCAGAAATTAGAAAATGTAGAGAGCAAGTTAGCACAAAAAGTGTGGGAAAATTATGACCCAATCTGCAATGTGCATAAGGATGAGACTGGGGATAAGATAATTGAGACATTGCTAAAATGGAGTACAGACTTCCTACACTCGATCCAGGAGTTTAGGGGAAAATTGAAAAGATTTTCAATAAGCCTGCTGCTGGTGGCACAATGCACTATATTTTGAAATGTAACCCAACTGTTATCAAGGCTAGAGTAACGCGATGGATTCTTCTGGGAGGCACTTGGTATGTGACGTATGCCTGCTTGAAGGTTTGGAGAAATCTCCGCTGATGGCGTCGTATGGTGGACGTTGTAATGTGTATATCATAATGTACATGTGCGTGTGTGGCTGTGTGTCTAAGCACAGGCTCAGTGCCTTTGCCAGGATGTTATGGAACACGTCAGAGCTGATGGCCGTGGGAACACATACTGAGCTAACGCAAGAATCAGCAAATGATGACTTTCATAAACATTCAACAACCAGAACCCACACCCTTACGGACGATCTAACAAGCAAATAAAACGAGCGAGCAACGCGAAGACGACGGGAGGAGCCGAGAGAAGACAGCGGGCAGCGGGCGGGCGAGTGGTGCTCGCCGGCCCCGGGCACGTTGGTGTGGCTGGCTCTGGTGTGCGTGCGACTCGCTCACGTAAACTGTAAACTTTATGTACAACTATTAATATAGTTAAAATTACATTTTGTATTGGTATTGCCCTGTGAGAGAGAGAACTAAAGTGAACTTGTAACGGCTACCGCTCGGCCAACTAAAAGGCTATTGTGTTATCTCACCTACTAGGCAACGGTACATCGGACCTGACGTGAGATAGGAGTTCGCGCCTTAAACATTAAAAGTAACACTTAACACCAACTACTTTAAAAAATAAAAACACTTATAAACAGCTAACAAGAAAGGCTAACAACGAGGCAATGCATCCCGCGACGTATTTACCCATGGATCAATTAATATTTAGATTTATTCATCCATCAGTCTCAAGTAAACGAATACTTGAGCAGAAGAAGAAAAATAAATGGGAGCAATACGCGTTATCCACTGGTGACTTTTTGTATTCTTTCTGGAGGAAATGGTGGAGTGCTGAATGGGGAAATGAGAGAAATAGTTGCATGACTTGAAGTGCATTTTTTTTTAACAGGGTAGGCAGCAGCTCAAGGCCATAAAAAAATGCAGAATAAAGCCCGCTAAATGCTGCTCCCCCAAAAAGATAAAAGTAGAGATTGGCGAAGAGAGAGGTCAATTTCTTGTGGAAAGGTGTCCTGATACTCACCTCTTCAAAGAGGTCAAGTCATAGGCAGTAGGAAATACAGATAAAGGAAGGCTGATCCAGAGTTTACCAGTGAATGGGATGAAAGAATGAAGATGCTGGTTAACTCTTGCATGAGGGGTATGGACAGTATAGGGATGAGCTAGAGTAGATAGTCGAGTGCAGCGGGACTGCGGGGGGGGGGGGGGGGGGGGTATTAAGTTAGCAAGTTCAGAAGCACAGTCAGCATGAAAATATCGCTAGAAGATAGAGAGGGATGCAACAGTGCGGCAGAATGTAAGGGGTGGAAAACTGCTAGTAAGAGGAGGAGAGTTGAGACGAAGAGCCTTTGACTCCACTCTGTCTTGTAGAGCTGTGTATGTGAAGGCCCCCCACACATGAGATGCATACTCCATACGAGGCCGGACAAGGCCCCTGCATATGAGCAGCATCTGTGTGGGGGAGAAGAACCGGCGGAGACGATACAGATAGCCCAACCTTGAGGAAGCTGATTTAGCGAGAGAAGAGATGTGAAGTATCTTGTTAAGATTGTGAATTAAGGAGAGACCAAGGATGTTAGTGTAGAAGAATGTGACAGCTGAATGTTGTCGAAAAATACGGGATAGGTGTTTGGAAGATTGCGTCGAGTTGATAGGTGGAGATACTGAATTTTTGAGGACGCCAGGTTCCTTTTGCCCCAATCAGAAATATGAGAAAGATCTTAGGTCAAGCGCTCTGCAGCTTCCCGTATGGAGTCTTGTAATTCCTGTTGAAAGGGCCCTTTGCTGAAAGAAGTTGAACAATGTAAAATAGGGTCATCGGCGTAAGAGTGGATAGGACAGTTCTGTTTGGAAAGATCATTGACGAATAACAGAAAGAGAGTGGGTGATAGGACAGAGCCCTGTGGGACACCACTGTTGATAGGTTTAGGGGAAGAACAGTGACCGTCTACTACAGCAGAGATAGAACGGCGGGAAGGAAAGTGGAGATGAAAGTACAGAGTTTATTGAGCATAATGCTGGGATCACATATCCGCGATTTCGCTCTGCGACGGTTGGCGATTTTGAAAAATTACGAAATCGGCATACACGCTCGACATCGTAGCGACGTCCCTGCGATTAGTCGCAAAAGTCGCGCAGTAAAGTTCGCACGACTTGCGGGTGCCGACCCGTCGCGCGAACATTTTGAAATGTTCAAAAAGTTCACAGAAAGTCTGCGATATTGGCCAAATCGCACGATTATTTGCACGACCCCGTCGAAGGGGAGTCACCTTGTCGTGGTGACGGGGCTTGAAGCGAGGTCGGCGGCACCACCTACCGTGGTGGCTTGCCCACCTCGACAGGGCTCGATGTCCGTTGGCCTCGTGGACCAAGTGCTCCCCCCTCATCACCGGTAGAAGAGGCCTACTGGTGATGTTGCCTTCGCCCGCCCTGCCCTTTTACCACCTAGGGCAGGGCTACTGTCTCTCCACATGTTTGCCGTGCTAGGCGTCCCGTATACTCCCCGTGCCCTCTCATCTGGGGGTTGAGTCCACCGCGGGGCAGGGTGTAGTTCCCCTCGGTGGGCAACACGCTCCTTTGGTGGGAGGGTTGGGGTAAGACGGGAGGTTCAGTGTGGCCCCACTGAATCAATCGGCTGGTCATGCGATGGCTAGGGTCAAGTGGTCATTGCCGGGTGGGCGGTCGCACTTAAACACCTGGCAGTGGATGCGTATACTTCCCCATTACCCCTGGGGCTGCTGGGTGCGGTCTGGCCCCAACATTCAGCCTCCCCTTGTTGGGCTCCGTGGTGGGTGGGGGTGTGGGGGAGTGAAACACCTCAGCTGTGTATGGGTAAGTTTCCCTTGCCTCGGCCTGCCTCTCTCCCTGACGTCCGCCTGTCCCCGATTACCCCTACACGGTCCTCTCTCGTCGCCACCTTGGAGCCTTTCACCGTTCATGGTGGTGCCGCTGGAAAGTCCCTACCTCCAAGAGGGGCTGACCAAAACAAGTCCGTGCGACACAAAAGTCCACGTGTGTCTGACAAGGCTGCCTCCCATTCTGGGGGTAGCTCAGATGTGCGTCCCTCTACCTATCTGGACACACTTCAGATGGTGAATATCGATCCATCGTTTTCCTACCGTGCCTTGCACTCCTTACTCAAGCCATTTGGCACAGTCCTTCGTATCCGTCTCATTTATGATGGAGACTTCAAGTCAAACAGATGCTATGTGACCTTTGCCTCCAGCGCTGAAGCCCAGGCGGCGTGTGATGCTGTTGCGACTCTGCCTATCGCAGGTGCTGGATTTCAAGCGAAACCTCCGCTCTTCCAATATTTCTGACAGTGACATGGACTATGTCCCGAACCTCTTCGAAGACGCTTTGTTAGAGCCAACTCCCAGGGACAGCCAGGTCCCTCCCCCTCGTTGGTTTGTTGCATACTATAGGAATGGGCGTGGCAACTTCATTCATGCTGCTAGGTACCTCGCCAAAGAAATTGGCACGATCCCTGAGGGGAATCTGAAAAAGTATGGGAAGGGAGTGTTAGTCAGGGCTAAAGATATTACTCAAGCTAAAATGCTGCAACATCTTCCATGCCCTGCTGACAACATGTTTGAAACGGTCAAAGCACACCATACCTTCAATTATAGTAAAGGCAGTATATATAATCATGACCTCTATGAGGAGGAAATACTTGGGATGTGCCCTAGTTCTGTTCATAAGGTGTCCAAGATGAAGGGTTCAGCTAACATGATACTTCTCACCTTTTTTGGTTCTACCCTTCCTGACCGTGTCAGTATTGGCCCCCTCCATCTTCGGGTAAAGCCTTTTGTTTTTCTGCATTAGGCTCACACTCCACGGCGGAATGTGAGTCAGATGCTTATTGCTTCTATTGCCAGGATGCTCACCAGTTGTCTTCCAGACAGTGCCCACGATATCGCCTGAAACATGATATTTTGCAACTTGCAAATAGTCAGTTTATCAGCCTTGGTAGTGCGCTCCGTGAACTCCTCTACCGCCAGAAGGCCGGTACTGGAGCAAAGACGTACTCGTACACCTCATCGCTAGGCACTCGCTCTTCTGCCCAGCCCGCTGCTCAGGTGTCCTCTACGGTTTCCTCCCGGCCCTTTGAAGCTACTGTTATTACGTCCCATAATAGATTTTCCCTTTTGTCCTGTGATTCTATCGAGTCACCTCCAGGTTCTGATGGGGCTTCTCCGGCCTCGTCCCAGGTGATGCATGTTGATGTACATGCACCTCACATTGCTTCGCCGAAGTCCGCCAGAGGTATGAAGAAGCAACATCGCGGTTCTACAGATTCAGTTGAATCTGTTCCGCCAACTAAGATTACTGTAGGTATACATGATTCTAGGGTCTCTCAGGAAAGGCCTATGGAGGAAGATGCGGAGGCTCATATTGAGCCTGCTGCGACCCCCTCTGTTCCAGTTCCTGTTGCGTCTAGTGGTTTTCCTGATCGGGATATGGAAACTGAGGAATCCCTTGGAGATAGTGTTGGGAATCCTCCCCGCGAGAATGTAGCTTCGGGGAGTGGTGTGCGGTCTGGCTCTAGTAGTGCGGCGTCCGGAGGGGGCGCAGGTTCCTTTGTTGGGAGAAAGCTCGAGGTCCCTCGACCCGGCTCCTCTCGGGTCCCAGTCTCCTCTTCTCGTCGTATTACCGTACCGAATCAGGTGAGTAAAAGGCAGTCTCTTTCAGGGGCTCGCCTGGAGCGGACTCGAAAATAGACATCTTCCTACTCCTCCAGTGGAATTGTACAGGCCTACGAGCCTCGTGGGAGGAACTCCGAGCATTAATATCTCGGTTTTCTCCTGCTTGCCTTTGTTTACAGGAGACAATGCTCGGAGACTACACTCACTCTAGTCCTCCTAGGTATCGTGCCGTTTACAGTACCCCTAATCCTGGACAGGGCCACCATGGTGGCACCGCCATATTCGTTCACTGTGATATCCCTTCTGTCCCATTACAGCTTCACTCAACGTTGCAGTCTGTTGCTGTTAAGGTTTATTTGGGCAAATTTCATACATTGTGTAGCCTTTATCTCCCTCCTGGTGTTCCCGTTGACAGACACGATCTTGACGACCTGGTGCAGGAACTTTCCTCGCCTTTACTTTTATTAGGGGATTTTAACGGTCGCCATCCGTTGTGGGATGATGGTGCTACCAACCCACGCGGACTTTTAGTTGCTTCTTTTATTGAGGATCAGGGATTAGAAATTTTAAACTCTGGGGAGGTGACACATTTTCATAGCCAGACTGGTACTTTTACCTCTATAGATCTTTCACTTTGCACTTCTAATTCTCTTCCTGATTTTCGTTGGCGAGTCTTACCGGACTTGTATGGCAGTGACCACTTTCCAATTTTATTGGAACGCATTGATTCTGTACCACAGTCACGCCTTTCTCGCTGGCGTCTAGATAAAGCAGACTGGAAGCGATTTACGGAACTTAGGTCCTCTCTTCGTCCGTTGGCTGACTTTGGAACTTCTGACGAGGCTGCATCCTATTTCACTGATGCCCTACATTCTGCAGCCCTTCAATCCGTCCCCAGAACGTCTGACCAGTTCCCTTACCGTCCTGTTCCCTGGTGGAACGCTGCTTGCACCACTGCTGTGCAAGAGAAGCGTGCTGCATTATCTCGACTTCGTCGTCACCGTGGGGACCCCCAGTGTTTGGATGCTTTTCGGCGAGCGCGTGCTCGAGCACGACGCACTTTCAAGGAGGCTCAACGAATTTCTTGGAAGGCTTATCTCTCTTCCATCACTACCAGAACTACACTCACAGAAGTCTTTAACAGAGTTTGTAAGATCTCTGGGAAGTTTTCCCCCCCTCCCCCTCCAGTGTTATCGCATGCAGGGGAAACGGTGGCGGACCCATCCTATCCACCCTATCGAGGTGGGCAAGTCACCACGGTAGGTGGTGCCGCCGACCTCGCTTCAAGCCCCGTCACCACGACAAGGTGACTCCCTTTCGACGGGGCACACACACATCAACACTTATATCATCCACACAGTACAACATTCACACAAACGCATACACAAACAAACACCTATTCTATGTGTTGTCCTTGTCGTAATGAGCTGTGTATGTTTTGTCCAATAAAGTAACCCTGGCGGATATGACTTTCTCTATCCGTGAACCGATTAGCACTTAGAACACTCGCTACCACCAACAATTGGTGACCCCGGAGTGTTGCTAAGGTTCTAGGTGGCTTATTACCAGTGCCGCTCAAGGGCACTCTCTCCCAGAGGGTGAACCTGAGTCAGAAGCGTCTGATTCATTCGTCCTACCCTCTCCTGGGGCAATAAATCTCACCTCCGCTTGGGGTTCGTGGGATTGAGCCACGGGTCGGGAGAAGTATTACGCCGTGGGCGTAGTTGCCACCTACAGGGTTTCTCCCCCGCCCTCCCCCAGGGCACCCTCTGTGCCTCGTCCCTAGGCGCCTTCTGCGCCTTCCCCCAGGCACCCTCTGTGCCCTCCTCCAGACGCCTTCTGCGTCTCCTCCAGGCACCCTCTGTGCCCTCCTCCAGACGCCTTCTGCATCTCCTCCAGGCACCCTCTGTGCCCTCCTTCAGATGCCTTCTGCGTTTCCTCCAGGCACCCTCTGTGCGCCTCCTCCAGGCACCTTCAATGCCCCTTTTCCAGGCATCTTTTGTGCCCCCTGGTGCTCCTCCCAGCCCTCACCCACCCACCCCTCCTCCTCCCTGCCTTTCCGCTAGTACGGCGACTGAGACACGCACACCGTGTGACACTACACAGACTCAGTGAACACTCAAACACAGTGCGACACATTACTGAGACAGTGCCACACACTCAGTGTACACACCACACACAGACTCAGTGTACACGCCACACACAGACTTAGTGTACAAGCCACACACAGACTCAGTGTACACGCTATACAGACTCAGTGTATACGCCACCACACTCCACACACACTCAGTGTACACGCAGACACAGTGTGACACCCCCCTGGATTACTAGCTGCCCCCTGGATTAACTACCGCCTCCTGGATTTACCACCGCCCTCTTGGATTATCCTACACCTGTGGATCTATGTGTACAGTGCAGTGTGTCCATCAACATCAACCCTAGCACGCGCCAGTGCCTATAGTACACGCAGTTCGTTCTACTCTCACGGACTGCCGTGGCTCCTGGCCCGTTGTACGCCAGCGCCCTTGCCAATCTGCTCCACACCGTTCAACTTCACCATGCCTGACGACGACAACTCTTCCGCTGCGGCGGCGGTGTCCTTCAAAGCGCCGCCCTTCTGCTCACAGGACCCGTCCATATGGTTCTCGATTTTGGAGTGCGGATTCAAGACTGCCAAAATTACTAACAGCCTTACTCAGTATACACACGCTGTTAGCCTCCTACCCGCCGACGTCATCGCCTCAGCCTACAACTCCGATCATGCCTATGAAGACCTGAAGACTGCCCTACTCCAACGCCTTCAGTCTTCTGTCGCCACCCGACTCCGTGAACTTCTCTCCAAAGAAGAGTTGGGTAATGAGAAACCGACGGACCTCCTACGCCGCATGAAGCAGCTGCTCGGCGACAAGTACCAGTCTTTCGACCCTGACTTGTTCAAACAGCTGTTTTACCAACGTCTGCCCCCTGCTGTCCAGCGCAGTCTCTTCAGCGTTAAGGACGACCTGAAGCCCGACGCCTTTGCCAAGTTAGCAGACGAATTCATGGCAACTCTACCTGGACCGCTAACTTCTTCAGTGTCTTCCGTCGCCTCCGAAAGGACCACTCAATTTGACGAACTCGTCAAGCAAGTCTCCCTGCTCGCGACGAAAGTCACCTCTCTTGAGGAGCGGCTCGATCGCCGCCGCTCTCGCTCCCCCACTCCTCACCGACGTCGGCGCCGCTCCCGTTCGAGAAGCCCAGGACTCTGTTGGTACCACAACAACTTCGGCGAGAAAGCCAAGAGGTGTACCACCCCGTGCACTTACAAGGCGTCAGACTCCAAGGACGAGCACTAGTGCAGCATAGCGCTCGTCACCAACCATCGGCGCTGCTCCACCTTCATGATTGCCGTTCCAACACCAAGTTCCTGATTGACACCGGCGCTGATGTCAGTATTATCCCAGCAACCGCCAGTCAGCGAACTCTTGCACCTGTACGCCGCCAACGGTACCAAAATACCTGTCTACTCGCGACACACCATGCAAGTGGACCTTTACCTACGACGTTGCTTCGAATGGACCTTCTACGTCGGGAACGTCTCGCAGGCAATCCTCGGAGCTGACTTCCTAAGGCACTTCAACCTTTTAGTCGACGTCAAAGGACGGAGGTTGGTTGACCCGCTCACTTCCATCTTCTCCAATGCTCAACCAGCACCAGGTGACAGCTCGCAACTCGCCGTCGTTTACAAGGACTACCAGTTCGCTGCCCTGCTCAAGTCCTTTCCCACGTTGACACAGCCCTATTCAGCCAGCGTGCCCGTCAAACACCACGTTACGCATCACATCGATACTACAGGACCTCCAGTACACGCCAAGGCCCGTCACTTAGCTCCTGAACGCTACCGTCAAGCCAAGGCCGAGTTCGAGTCTGTTGCGTCAAGGTATTGTACGGCCCAGCAGCAGCAACTGGTCATCAGCCCTCCACGTCGTCCCCAAGAAGAACGGCGACATACGTCCCTGTGGAGACTATCGAGCCCTTAACTCGTCCCAACTTGCTGGTTCTACCATCTTTTCACGTGTGGACCTCGTCAAGGCCTTTCACCAGATTCCAGTCCATCCTGACGACTTACCGAAGACTGCCGTCTTCACGCCCTTTGGTCTCTTTGAATACGTCAGGATGCCGTTGGGACTCATGAACGCGGCCCAGACCTTTCAACGCTTCATCGACGAAGTTCTCCGCGGCTTACCCTTCTGCTTCGCCTACATAGACGATCTACTCATCGCTAGCCCGGATGAAGCCTCTCACAAACAGCACCTTCACCAAGTCCTCACCCGCTTGCAAGACTACGGAGTATAGATCAACGTGGATAAGTCTGAGCTCGGTGTTACTTCCCTCACCTTCCTTGGCCACACTGTTACTCCAGAGGGCATCGCTCCACTCAACTCAAGGACTGAAGCCATCCAGCAGTTCCCGGAGCCGTCCACCCAGCGCCAACTCAAGGAATTCCTGGGTATGGTTAACTTCTACAACCGCTTCGTCCCACACTGCTCCCTCATGCTCCAGCCCTTCTACACCATGGTGAAGCCCTGCAAGCGTGGCCAGTCTGTCACTCTCGCCTGGACTCCGGACGCTGACGCCGCCTTTCTCGCTGCTAAGAAGGCTCTCAGGGACACAGTCATGCTGTCCTTCCCTTCCCATGACGCGGAGATCTTCATAGGAACAGACGCCTCCGACACTGGGACTGGTGCTGTCCTACAACAGTTCGTCGACAACGCCTGGAAGCCGATCGCCTTTTTCTCCCGTAAGCTCTCCAAGTCTGAAGCCAAGTACAGCGCTTACGACCGGGAACTTCTCGCCATCTTCAAGGCTGTCAAACGTTTCCGCTACTTCATTGAAGGCCGGCGTTTCCACTTGTTCACCGACCACAAGCCCCTTACTACAACCTTCCTGAGGAACAAAAGACTTATACACCACGTCAACTTTGCCACATGGACTACATCTCGCAGTTCACCACCGACATCCGGTACATCAAAGGTGCAGACAACGCTCCAGCTGACGCCCTCTCCCGCAACATTACCGCTGTGACGTCCTCTTCACTTGATTACGCCGCCATAGCCGCCGATCAGTCCGGCGACGCAGAGCTGGAGAAGCTTCTGGACAACCCGGCGCTTAAAGTGAAGAAAATCACACTCCCAGGCACCAAGGTCACTCTCTACGCTGACGTCTCCACGGCCACCATCCGTCCCTACCTGCCACAGCGACACCGCTTCCAGGCCTTCCGTCAGCTTCACGACCTCTCTCATCCTGGCATTCGAGCCTCGCAACGCCTGATGACGTCCCGCTTCATTTGGGAGGGAATTAACAAAGACGTCAGACTATGGACCAAAACCTGCACTGACTGCCAAGCCTCCAAGGTGACGCGACACACTCACTTTCCACCCGGCACCTTCACGCCCGTCACGGAGAGGTTCGACCATGTGCACATCGACCTTGTTGGTCCCCTGCCGCCCTCCGCAGGCCACCGCTACATCCTCACCTGCGTGGATCGTTTCACACGCTGGCCCGAGGCCGCCCCCATCGCTGACATCACTACGGACGCCGTTGCCCACGCCTTCATCGCTACTTGGGTCTCCAGGTTCGGCGTCCCTCTCAGCCTCACCTCAGACCGCGGCGGCCAGTTCGAGGCTAACGTGTGGAACAAAGTTATGACCCTCCTCGGCATCCGCCGCTACAGAACGTCAAGCTATCACCCGCAGGCTAACGGCATGGTCGAGCGCTTCCATCCTCCCTCATGGCCTCCACCCAACGCGACAACTGGTCCCTGGCTCTTCCCTTGGTCCTCCTCGGCATCAGGTCCTCCCTGAAGAAAGACCTGCACCACTCCTCGGCTGAACTAGTGTACGGCACCAACCTCCGGCTCCCAGGCGAACTTCTGGCGCCCACACCTGACACCGCCCCTTGCGGCGTCCAGGACTTCGCCGCCCGCCTCAAAGGTGCCATGAGGAGCCTCCAGCCGGTGCAGCCTCGCTCTTCCCCGAAGAAGGACCTCGACACCTGCACCCACGTCTTCGTGCGCGTGGATGCAGTCCGGCGGCCCCTGCAGCAGCCCTACCAAGGACCCTACCGCGTCCTGAGACGGACCAGAAAGACTGTCACGATCGACACACATGGTTCTCAGGACGCGGTCTCCATAGACAGGGTTAAGCCGGCGTACCTGCTGGCCCCAGACCAGGAGCCCCATCTCTCCGTCGCCGAAACAACACCGTCTGCACCAGTCCGCACCAGGAAGATATCGTTCCTTCTTTGAAGTCACTGGGGGGGAATATTTGTAGCAGTCACCGCTCGAAACTTCGTGCTTCTTCCCCCCAGTGACACCAAGAAAACGAGTGCGGAAGCACAAGCTATGTATTTTGTTATTGTATTTCGTTGTCTTGTATCGCGTCTTCATTGTTAACTTTTCTTGTTCTCGTTAATCTTCTACTGTCCGTCCTCGTCCTGCTATACGTTCCTTTTACACATTGTTCCACACACACACATCAACACTTATATCATCCACACAGTACAACATCCACACAAACGCATACACAAACAAACACCTATTCTATGTGTTGTCCTTGTCGTAATGAGCTGTGTATGTTTTGTCCAATAAAGTAACCCTGGCGGATATGACTTTCTCTATCCGTGAACCGATTAGCACTTAGAACACTCTCTTCCACCAACAACAGTACATCTACCATTTAATGAGAACAGCACTTAAATGGACATTACCTCAGATTAAGATGTTTGGGGTCGAGAAAAAATGTTAAATGGATATATCTATATAAAGAATATTTTATGAGAATCATTCATATCCTAATAATATATGCTTAGATTACACTTAAACTTCTTGATGATGACAATGGTGACCAGTTTCCTTCAAGTCAACCACCGGACACTGACACGAAAATATTTACTTAGATTAATGTTTGGCCGTTATATTATTGTGGTACTGAGCACACCATCGGGACCCATCATGATGAGGTCTGCCGGCGCTATAACCCGGACGCTAAAAAAAAATCACTAACCACATGCCACACGCGCGAGGTTCTGATTTCGTGTTGAAACTGCTTTTGAGATTCCTTTGAAGAACTACACTCGAGACGAGGGATTACATGAACTCTGTTAGATACCTGATTGTATTTCATGTGACTACACCTCAGGAAATCTTTATATATGTAATTAAGCATTTGTTTGCGTCTCATATGACACAATCTTCCAAATACCTATCCCCTATTCTTCAACAACACTCAGTTGTCACTTTCTACATTAAACATCATCGGTCTATCCCAGGGGCGTTTCTAGGGTTCAAAAACATTCGGGGCTGAAGTTTCCAGTGAGCGAAAAAAAAATGTGTGGGGGGACCTGTTTGCGTTCACCGCCATCCACCTAAGATAAACACTACACTCACCAGCTTGCACAGTAAACTACAAACTGCTCAAACTACTGGTATATGGCTTAAAAATGTAATCTTTAGTATGAACTACAGCAATAGCATCAGCTCCGTTCAAACAGCGGACACTAAAGACATTTTTTTTTTTACAACAAAGGAGGCAGCTCAAGGGCACACACAAAAAAAACAATAATAAAAAAAAAGCCCGCTACTCGCTGCTCCTAAAAAAGAAACATAAGAGGTGGCCGAAAGCAAGATCAAATACGGGAGGAGAGATGTCCTGATACCCTCCTCTTGAAAGAGTTCAAGTCGTAGGCAGGAGGAAATACAGATGAAGGAAGATTGTTCCAGAGTTTACCAGCGTGAGGGATGAAAGAGTGAAGATGCTGGTTACCTCTTGCATAAGGGGTTTGGACAGTATAGGGATGAGCATGAGTAGAAAGTCGAGTGCAGCGGGGCCGCGGGAGGGGGGGAGCCATGCAGTTAGCAAGTTCAGAAGAGCAGTCAGCGTGGAAATATCGATAGAAGATAGAAAGAGAGGCAACATTGCGGCGGAATTTAAGAGGTAGAAGACTATCAGTATGAGGAGGAGAGCTGATGAGACGAAGAGCCTTAGCCTCCGCTCTGTCCAGAAGAGCTGTGTGAGTGGAGCCCCCCCACACATGAGATACATACTCCATACGAGGGCGGACAAGGCCCCTGTATATGGAGAGCAACTGTGCAGGGGAGAAGAACTGGCGGAGACGGTACAGAATGCCCAGCCTCGAGGAAACTGATTTAGTAAGAGATGAGATATGAAGTTTCCAGTTGAGATTTTGAGTTAAGGATAGACCGAGGATGTTTAGTTTTGAGGAAGGTGATAGCTGGGTGTTGTCAAAGAATAGGGGATAGTTGTTTGGAAGATTGTGTCGAGTGGATAGGTGGAGAAACTGTGTTTTTGAGGCGTTGAAGGACACCAGGTTCTTCTTGCCCCAATCGGAAATAATAGTAAGGTCTGAGGCTAAGCGTTCTGCAGCCTCCAGCCTTGAGTCGTTAAGTTCCTGTAGGGTGGGTCTTCTATTAAAAGAAGTTGAGTAATGCAGAGTGGAATCATCGGCGTAGGAATGGATAGGACAGTTCGATTTGGAAAGAAGATCATCAATGAACAACAGAAAAAGAGTGGGAGATAGGACAGAACCCTGTGGGACACCACTGTTAATCGATTTAGGGGAAGAACAGTGACCGTCTACCACGGCAGAAATAGGTCGGTCAGAAAGGAAACTGGAGATAAAGGTACAGAGAGAAAGATAGAAACCGTAGGAGGGTAGTTTGGAAAGCAAAGATTTGTGCCAGACCCTATCAAAAGCTTTTGATATGTCCAGCGCAATAGCAAAGGTTTCACCGAAACGGCTAAGAGAGGATGACCAAGAGTCAGTTTCTTCAGTTACTTCTTACCTGTCTCCTATTTATTTATTTATTATTTTTGGAGGGGCGGGGGCACGGGGCCTGTGGTGAAAAAAGGTTCGGGGCAAGAGTCAAAACATTCTAGGCTCCGGATGTCCAAGGCCAAAGACGCCACTGGTCTAGCCTTAACTGAAGATTTTAAGTGAAAACTTCAAATCTCTTCTCTCGGCAAATCAGCTTCCTCGAGGTAGGCGTTCTGTATCGTCTCTGCCAGTTCTTCTCCCCCGCACAGATGCTGTCCATATACAGGGCCCAGGGGCATTGTTCGTCCTCGTATGGGGTATGCATCTCATGTGTGGGGGGTCTTCACACACACAGCCTTACTATTCAGAGTGGGGTCTAACCTCTGTATTATCAGTCAATCACTTTCCTCTTCCCTCTTTTATGCAGTTTTTCCATGCTGCATGGTTCTTTTTCCTTTCCTGCCAGCTTTGGCTGGAGGAATGGGGGGGTGGGGAGGAGCCTTCGCCTTTGCTGTCCTTCATCTTCCACCTTTGATTAGATATTTAGTGTAGCTAGTCACAAATAGCCTCGTAAGGACCAACAGGTCTGCTGTTATTTGTTCTTCCTTTGTGTTTCTTTGTGTTCCAGCGAGGAAAGCAGTCTACGTGGCCAAACGGTATAACCAGTGACGAGGAGTGTCTTTGAGCAGCGCGCGAAGCGGCGAGCGGAAAGGAAACGAACTATTTATCTCCCTTCAGGAAGAGCAGCTGAGGATCACCTCTTTGCCAATATCTTCGCACATTTAATGATTTATTACAACATTTTTCCATGTTACTGTATTATTAATTGGGTATAAGAACAATCTAAATTTTCTGGGCCTTATATAAAGTCATATAATGCGAGAAACAATGTTTTTATGTTTATTCAAGACTTCACTGTTCCTATCTTGGAGGAAGAATAGATGGAGTGGCCCTCAGCGGGCGCCCCGCTTCACTGTGAGGTGAAGCATGGGGGGTAGGGGTGGGCGGAGCTTAGCCGGAGAGCAAGTCCACCCATAACTGGCTTTCTCGCTCCCAGATCGTCGGTGTAAATGAGCTTGTCTGCCTTATTTCTTCCACATATCATAAATTTTTAGTTATTCAAATGCTGTAGTATATGCACTAGGGATGTATGTACAGGTTTGCATAGAAAAAACACCAGCATTTCCTTGTATATATTCCGTAGAAGCTGAGAAGAAATGTTCCACACCCGCCTTGATCCCTCACACTTCCTCTGTATAATGTTCATTATATATTGACCATGGCCTCATTTATAATGTAGAAGGATATACAGCCTTCTATGTAGAGCGTCTCAGATGTGATCAAAACTCACTACGAGAAAACAGAAGGAAGTATTGAGGAAGGCAGGAGAAAAGCTTACCCATGCGCAAATAATAGCTATATTTGACTCGACTTTAACCAACTGTGTTACACAATGATGCATGTCGTTGTTTGAGATATATTAACAGTAAATGGAGAAAATGCAACACACAGGTCAGGCACTAATTACTGAGAGGGGTTGGTGACATGTTTTTAGGGAGAGAAATGGTTGTGGAGTGGTGGAGATGGCTTGATCACCAGAGATGAAAAAAAAACCCGACTTACAACAGTGGAATACATAATAGAAGATACCTCCTGTAAAAGAGAGAGAGAGAGAGAGAGAGAGAGAGAGAGAGAGAGAGAGAGAGAGAGAGAGAGAGAGAGAGAGAGAGAGAGAGAGAGAGAGAATGACAATGAGAGAATGAGTATGAGAATGAGAAAGAATGAGAGATAGATAATGAGAATTAGAGAATAAGAATGAGAGAGAATGAGAATGAGAGAGAATGAGGGAGACTTGTCATGAGAGAGGTAATGAGAATGAGAGAATGTGAGAGAATGAATGAGAACGGAAGAATGTGTGTGAGAGAGAGAGAGAGAGAGAGAGAGAGAGAGAGAGAGAGAGAGAGAGAGAGAGAGAGAGAGAGAGATTTACATAGATTTACATAGAAAATCAGACCACACAGACCCCATGGTCCAGACTAGGTGGTCTGTCCGTAAACCTAAGTGATGCTACATTAATCAAAAGGCTCCAAAACGCTGCATTTCAACTCGTTAATATTAAGTTGAAGGAAGTGACGGTCGAGCTTGTTTTTTTAAAGGAGTCAATTGTGTTACACTGGACCACTGACGGTGGGAGTTTATTCCATTCTCGCACTACAGCGTTGGTGAAGAAAAATTTGGTGCAGTCTGAATTTACTTGTCTACATTTGAGTTTTATGCCATTGTTCCTCGTACGCAAAGTGTCATCGATCATAAACAATGTTGATCTGTCTACATTCGTGAAACCATTAAGTATTTTAAAACATTCGATCAGTTTTCCTCGGAGGCGACGTTTCTCAAGAGAGAACATGTTAAGGGTGGAAAGCCTTTCTTCGTAAGATTTGTTGCGCAAGGAAGGAATCATTTTTGTTGCCCGACGCTGAACACCTTCTAATTTAGCAATGTCCTTTGCATGGTGGGGAGACCAAAACTGTATTGCATATTCCAAGTGGGGTCAGACTAAATTATTGTAGAGCGGGAGTATTACATCTTTATTCTTGAATAAAAAAAGTTTCTTTTAATGAAGCCCAACATTCTGTTCGCTTTATTTGCTGCATCGATGGATTGTTGTGAGAATTTGAGGTTTCACGCGATTTTGACCCCCAAGTCCTTAACGCATTGAACGCTTTTGAGTTTAACGCCGCGCATTTTGTAATCGAACTTCTTATTCCTTGTTCCAACTTGAAGGACCTGGCACTTGTCTGTCCGACCAAGCTGAAATTTTGTGCAAATCCTCTTGGAGGCTTTGCCTCTCTTCGTCAGTGAGAACCGAGTTACCAATCTTTGTGTCGTCTGCAAATTTACTAATGCGATTATTGAGTCCAAGATCCACATCGTTGATGTAAATAATGAAGAGCACTGGGCCAAGAACCGAACCCTGAGGGACGCCACTAGTGACCGGCGCCCACTCTGAGTTAAATCCGTCAATCACCACTCTTTGTTGTCTGTTGCTCAACCAATTTGCGATCCATTGGTGTACTTGACCGTCAGTACCTATTTGCTTTAATTTGTAAAGTAATTTATGATGTGGTACTTTATCAAACGTTCTCTGGAAATCAAGATAGACTACGTCCAGTGATTTGTTTACGTCATAAACTGAGAAGTGGTCGTTATAAAAGGTCATTAGGTTTGATAGGCAGGATCTTTTGTTACGGAAGCCATGTTGTGAATCCCCATTTAATGAGTGGCTTTCAAGGTAACTCACAATTTTGTCTCTAATTATGCTCTCAAGTAGCTTACCTACAACTGAAGTTAGATTAATGGGCCTGTAATTACCTGGTAATTTTTTTTGTCTTTCTTAAAAATCGGGAGGGGGCTTCGTGGTGCAGTGGTTAGCACACTCGGCTCACAATCGAGAGAGCCCGGGTTCGATTCCCGGGTGGAGTGGAAAAATTTGGGCGGCTTTTCCAATACCCTACGCCCCTGTCCACCCAGCAGTGAATGGGTACCAGGTATTAATCGGGGGTTGTGTCCCGTCTCCTGGGGTCTGTTCCCTTCTATAATTCCTTCCCCCTACTGTCTCTCTCCGGCATATGACCTCAGATGATGCGCCGACTAAACGAAACTTTCCAACTTTCTTAAAAATCGGTGTCACGTTAGCCTTTTTCCAATCCGAAGAGACGATTCTTTGTCGCAAGGACATATTGAATACGGTTGTGAGGGAGGAGAGTATTTTGCTCTTTGTTTCTTTATGCAGTGTAGGATATACTTTGTCATGTCCAGGACTTTTATTTGTTTTAAGTGATTGGAGGGCTTTAAGGACTTCATCGGTTGTTATTTCAAAGTTAGGCACTGCGTGCTCGGGATTTACATTAGTACTGGTGTTGGTGGTAGTGGTGGGAGGACTGTTAGTATTAAACACCGAGGAAAAGTAATTGTTCAAGAGATTTGCAACGTGTTGGGTGTCAGTCACTAGTGCACCGTCGCTGTTTGTTAAGGGTCCAATTCCACTTCTGATCGCCTTTCTGTTGTTTATGTAACTGAAGAAGGATTTCGGATTATTTTTACAGTTGGCCGTAATATTTCCTTCATATCTACGCTTTGCCTGACATACCAATCTTTTTACTCGTCGCTTGGCATCATGATAAAGTCTAATGTTTTCGGGCGTGCTTTGCTCTTTCTTTAGCCTGTAAAACAATTTTCTCTCCTTGACTGAGTGTTTAATTTCGCTATTAAACCAAGGTGGGCTTTTATTAGTGTTACTTCGCTTCTCACAAAAAGGGACGAATGTGTTCTGCTGAGTGAGTAAATGATTTTTAAAGCTCAGCCAGGCGTCCTCTACATTACCATCATCTGATAGTTGCATTTCTGTTAGTTTTCATCGGATTTCTACGAAGTTAGCTCTTGAAATTGGGCACCTTTACTTTATTTTCAGTCACCGATGTTTGAGCTCTAATGTCGACGCGCACTAATTTATGATCGCAAGAACCTAGGTGTTCTCCTACCGTGACATTACTGACTAGGTTATCTTGGGTCGTTATAACAAGGTCTAGTATGTTATTTTGTCGAGTTGGTTCAGAAACCATTTGGCTAAGATAATTTTCTTCTGAAAATTCGATCATTCTATGTGACTCGCCTTCTGTACCTGACAGTGTCGCCCAGTCGATATGGGGGAGGTTAAAGTCTCCAATATCAGTGAGTCGCTGGTATTAAGTGACTGCCTTAAAACGCTGTATATTTCAAGATCGGCATCGAGAGAGAGAGAGAGAGAGAGAGAGAGAGAGAGAGAGAGAGAGAGAGAGAGAGAGAGAGAGAGAGATTTGAAACATTTATTTATAGCCACAGTTGTATATTAGTTTTATTTATATGTACATTTTTTTTCTTTTCTTTTTTTTTTTCTTTTTTTTTTTTACATCTGCAGCTTGCCTATATGAAGCTAAGCTTTTCAGGCAAAGTTAAATTTGTTAATAATTATAATGATAATAATAATAATAATAATAATAATAATAATAATAATAATAATAATAATAAATATGACAATCATATCAGTAAAAAAATTGTTAAATGCTAATAATACTAGTAATAAACATGCCAGAAAAATATATATAATAATAATAATGATAATAATAGTAAAATAGTAATAATATTAATGATATTAATGATATTGAAAAATAATAATAATAATAATGATATCAGATGTTAAAAGATAATATTGATGAGAATAACAATGGTATAAATAACAATAATAATAATAATTACAATAATAATAATAATAATAATAATAATAATAATAATAATAATAATAATAATAATTAGAAATAATAATAATAATAATAATAATAATAAGAAGAAGAAGAAGAAATAATAATAATGATAATAATAATAATAATAATAATAATAATAATAATAATACATAATTAAGAAATCTATATTTTCAGTTTATATACCTAAAAGAGAATTAGACAATCAGTTTCTTAATACATTTCACATGCTATGTGATGAGCCAGTTATAACTGATAACTATAATTGAACTAAGATAACTGATAAATAGGATGAACATTATAGATAACAATAACACAGTTCATTAGTAATTACAGCACATATCCTTCAGTAAGGTCATATTGTGACAATACAGCGGTGATAAAATAGGACGGAGTGGATTAATTAATAATTCAAAAAAAAATGTCCTTTTAATTTGTTTTTAAATGTACCCAGGGAGGGCGCATCCTGAATTTGTGAAGGAATAGAGTTCCAGACAACAGGCCTAAGTAAGTGAGTGTTGTGAGGCGATGAGAAGGAAGACTCAGGCTGTGACGGTGGCGGGCGTTATGGCCATGGGATGGGAGGAGGTTGTGTTGATCATTCTTGTTTGTGTACATGAAGGTGGCAATTGCGAGTCTGGATATATCATCTAACTTTAAAATTTTGTTTTGCCTAAAGAGTGGGCCAGTGTGTTCAAAATTACTACTGTTAGTTAATATTCTTACATTCTGTTTAAGTTGCAGCTTTAAAGGAATTAAATAGGTAGAATAAGTTGTGCACCGTATGGGGTTACAATAGGTAAGTTGAGGGTAAATGTGAGCATAATAAAGCACATCTAGTGGCATGAGGTCTTTAACTTGATAGAGCAGAGCAATGTGTCCCGAAATTTTTAGTGTGAGATTATTTATGTGAGACTTAAATGTTAATGAATCATCATAGGTGACCCCAAGAAACTTTATTTGGTTTGTTCTGGAGATTATTTTGTTATTAAAAAAACATAAGAACATAAGAACGTGGGAGTCTGCAAGAGGCCAGTAGGCCTGTACAAGACAGTTCCTTTGAACCTAAGCTCCCGTGTATCTAACCCCACCTAATATCGCTGTCCATGAATTTATCTAATCTATTTTTGAATGTGACAATTGTATTGGCACTCACCACATGACTGCTAAGCCTACTCCACTCATCCACCACCCTGTTAGTAAACCGATTTTTGCCTATGTCCCTGTTAAATCTGAATTTATCCAGTTTAAACCCATTACTTCGTGTCCTACCCGGTTCTCTTACCAAAAAAACCTTATGAATATCCCCCTTATTAAAGCCCTTCATCCATTTATAAACCTCGATCATGTCTCCACGCACCCTTCGCCTTTCTAGAGAATGCAAGTTTAACTGTTTGAGTCTTTCCTCGTATGGCAAGTTTCTCAACCCCTGAATCATCTTAGTCGTCCTCCTCTGCACCGATTCTAACATTTTGATATCCATTCTTTAGTAAGGTGACCAGAACTGAACCGCATAGTCAAGATGAGGCCTAACTAATGCTAAATATAATTTGAGGAAGACTTCGGCGCTTCTGTTGCTTACGCTCCTTGAAATAAATCCCAGTACCCTATTTGCTCGATTTCTTACTTGAATGCATTGTGCCCTTGGACGGAGATCAGAGCTCACTAAGACCCCTAAATCTCTCTCGCACCCAGACCTACTTATGAGAGTGTCATTTAAGCAATAGTTATGAGTTTAGATGAAGATTATAATTTAGATGAAGTTGTGGTAGATTTAGCAAGCTTCTTATAAAATAACATAAAGTGAGTTTTATCAGTGTTAATAGTAAGTCTGTTGCATTTTTTTTTTTTTTACGTCGCTGCCAATTGCGCCGGTAGGCATCTTCCCGGTGGGGCCTGATGGTCGGCCCAAGACTTCTTCCCGGTGGGGCCTGATGGTGGGCCCAGCCTGTTCTGGCGCAGGCGAGTGTTTATAGTGGCGCCATCTTGCATTGGCTCATGCTGCCCCCCGGAACTCGTTCTTGATTCGCTTGGACGGCTTCCTCTAGAGTCCGGGTTGATGGGTGGTCTTCAGGACAGCATATGGGTAGTTTTAAGCCACTCGGCAGTGACTGAAAAATCCGAGTGGTAGCGTGGGGATTCGAACCCGCGTCGTCCATCACGCGGTGAATGTGGGCCCAGTACGCTACCAGTTCAGCCACCGCCTACCCTGATAGAGTTTTTCAAGCTCATTGTTGGCATTGAGGACAAGCTGTTCTGGACATGGACCAGTTAAGTACATTGTCATGTCATCAGCAAATAAAATTGATTTGGATTCAGCAAAATATCTGTAATGTCATTTATGTATATTATAAATAATATTGGACCTAGGACACTACCCTGAGGAGCACCAAGAATGATTGAGGTATTGGATGACTTTTCACCATTAAAGACAGTATTTTGATGCCTGTCTGTTAGATAATCTTTAAACCATGGAAGTATTGGGCCACGGATGCCATAATGATGCATTTTATTTACAAGAATTATATGGTTGACTGTGTCGAATGCATTTGCAAAATCAATAAAGATGGATAGGACAGAAAGTTTATTATCAATAGCGGTAAAAACAGCAGTAGAGAAGATGTTCAGGGCTTAAAAAGTGTTATGTTTACGTCTGAAACCAAACTGAGCAGGGTTGAGAATATTCACATTTTCTAGGTATTGCATTAATGATTCAGATATCTTAGAGAATATTAAAAGTTGTGATATTGGTATGTAGTTTTGGGGATCATTATTAGGTCCAGATTTGTGAATAGGGGTAATTTTAGCAACCTTCAACATAGTAGGAAAGTTCCCGTTGTAACAGACTGATTAAAGAGAGTAGTTAGGGGAAGAGATAATAAATAAATCAGAATTTCTTTTGATGACAGAAACTGCTATATCATGTATACCAACGTTCTTATTACTTAATGACTTACTGCTTTTATTTCATGAGTGGAGAGAATAGGTATTACCACTGAGTTCGGGTAATTACCTTTTAAATAGTCTTTTGGGTTTATATTCGACCGAGGAAGTTTGCTGTTAAGCTCTCGTGCGATGCTGGAAAAATAGTTACTGAAAGCTTCCGAAATATTAGCTGGGTTATTTATTATGGAATTATTGTAGTGCAAGGTCTTAATGATGTTTTTGTTGTAGGCATTATCTTTGATCTCATTAATCGTTTGCCAAATTTCCTTAGTATTGTTTCTGAAGTTAGAGAAGATCTGCCGATAATGATTAGATTTAGCAGATCGAATAACTTGTGTTAAGCTGTTTTTGTATTGGTTGGAGATAATATGTGAGATTGTTACTAATTTGTACATCTTAAATAGATCACTTTTATGCTTGATTGAATTAAGTATTCCATTTGTGAGCCATGTGTTTTGAAGTCTCTTAGCAGTTACATATTTTGTTTTGATTGGAAAACATTTGTTATAGAGAGCAAAAATAGTATTAGAGAAAAGGTTAAAATTATATTTTTTTGACAGCAGAGGTGACAGTGCAAGGGCGTAAAAAAAAAGAAAACAATAATGAAAATAAAAGCCCGCTACTTACTGCTCCTAAATAGAGTAGAGTGTCCAAAAAGAGAAATCAATTTCGGGAGGAGAGGTGTCCTGATACTCTCCTCATGAAAGAGTTCAATTTGTAGGCAGGAGGAAATACAGATGAAGGAAGATTGTTCCAGAATTTACCAGCGTGAGGGATGAAAGAGTGAAGATGAGTTTGAGCAGAAAGTCGTGTGTGGCGAGGCCGCGGGAGGTGGGGAGGCATGCGGTTAGCAAGTTCGGAAGAGCAGTCAGCATGAAAATATCGATAGAAGATAGAAAGAGAGGCAACATGGCGGCGAAATTTAAAAGGTAGAAGACTATTAGTAAGAGGAGGAGAGCTGATGAGATGAAGAGCCTCAGACTCCACTCTGCCCAAGAGATCTGTGTGAGTGGAGCCCCCCCACACGTGAGATGCATACTCCATACGAGGGCGGACAAGCCCCCTGTATATGGATAGCAACTGTGCGGGGGAGAAGAACTGGCGGAGACGGTACAGAACGCCCAGCCTCGAGGAAGCTGATTTAGTAAGAGAAGAGATAAGAAGTTTCCAGTTGAGATTTTGAGTTAAGGATAGACCGAGGATGTTTTGTGTTGAAGAAGGTGATAGCTAAGTGTTGTCGAAGAATAGGGGATAGTTGTTTGGAAGATTGCGTCAAGTGGATAGGTGGAGAAACTGCGTTTTTGAGGCACTGAAGGACACCAAGTTCTTCTTGCTTTATGCTTCATTGAATTAAGTATTCCATTTGTGAGCCATGTGTTTTGAAGTCTCTTAGCAGTTACTTATTTTGTTTTGATTGGAAAACATTTGTTATCGAGAACATAAATAGTATTAAAGAAAAGGTTAAAATTATCATTTGTGTTTGATAAAATAAGAGTTTCTTTCCAGTTTATCTGATGTAGTTCATTTGTAAAGAAATTGTGATTATGGGTATTAAGGTTTCTAAATGTAATCCTATGTTTGGAGTCAAGATCTGATTTTTTATTAATATTAATGAATATGGGTAAGTGATCTGACATGTTGTAATGGATGATGCCAGAAAAGGAGGTGTAAAATTTGTCCATATAATTATGATCAAGGAGAGAAGGTTGGCCAAGGTCAGGACCATCAGGGAATCGCGTAGGTCGGGATATGTAAGGAAAGTAAAGGGTTTGCATTGTATTAAGAAATGTGTTAGTGGGGAGATGAGTTGAGTGTTCAAGCAAGTTAATGTTGAAGTCACCTACAATAATTGATTTGCTACATCTGAAAATTTCATTCGTTAGTATGGCGTTCAGAATGTCAGTGAATTCATTTACAGCAATAGGCTTGCTACGAGGCCTATATATGACTGATATGACATAATCTGTGTTTTCTATGTTTAGTTTAGAGGAACAAATTTCAATATTATCATTAATATTACAAAATTGGTTTAAGACCTCTATCCTTATCTTATTCTTTGTAAAAATAGTAATCCCTCCGTGTCCTTTGTTCGTTCTGAGTAAGTGAGTTGAGGTATAGCCACTTATGGGCGCTCTCACAGTCCCTTTGTTTGTTTTGATCATTACCAATGGCGGCAATCGTCGCTATAGTATATAGGTATATAGATAGTACTGTTTATGATAGGTAGTAGTGGTAGTATAGCACACCCACGGGAAACCGGCCGACGGGGCAGCGGCGGGCGCGGGGCCAGCCAAGCCCCGCACCAAGCACCCCTCCACACACGCCAACCACCACCACCCCCAAATGAATCTAATCAAACGACTGGGCAATCCAACAAGGCCACACAGTGCCAAGACCGTCCCGCCTCCAGAGAGAGAGAGAGAGAGAGAGAGAGAGAGAGAGAGAGAGATTGAAAATGAGGGGGAATGATAATGTGTATAAGAGAGAGGTAATGAGAATGAGAAAGAGAAAGAATGAGAGAGAATGAGAATGAGAAAATAAGAATGAGAGAATGAGAATTAACGTTGTCAGGCTAATGGGTGCCCGTGGGTTGAATCGACTCGGTAACTTGCCCAGGTTTACACTCTTAATTTACATGTTTTGTAAAATAACTGTGTTCGTTGTACTTTTGATAGTACCTAAAGACCTCTACATTCCAGTAATGTGACCTGTTTGTGTGTTAAAGCCATGGGAGATGAATTACAGATGATATCCTTGAAATTTCCACCAAGGAATCATTCGCATTCTTTTATGTCGTTCTTTTTCAAGCTCAGTTTTCTCGCCTCCTATATAATGTTTCACCACAAATATACTTTTGTCTTACCGATGAAACGTTATGCTGCCATCCCCGCCCCTGTGGGCGCAACCAAAGGTAGAGCAAGCCGCCATGAAGGCAAAATGTTGAGGTGTGTGGGTGTCGCGCGTCCGGCCAGCCGGGCAATGTTATGGGTGGACTTGAGGGAGGGGGCGGAGCAAAGCCCAGGCCAAGACTGCTTCACTTCTGTGACGTCATGCCCTCTCCTTCCATTCTTCCTCCAAGGTTCCTATAATAATATAAGCCAACATTGGAACACGCCGCCCGGGTAGGGTTGCCAAGTCTCACGAGTAGGCACTTACCAAGTCCATGAAGATTCAGCCAAACTGAGCGATTTATTACCACATTTCCTATGCGTATCTGTGTGTGCGTGTGTGTGTAGGCTGCCTGTATCACCAGCACCCTGCAGGTTGCAGTTAACCAAATAAAGCATCCAAGGAGATATCGTCAGTGCTGTCCACCTTACATATTTGGTCACACATGTCCACAGAGAACTTATCCACCATGTTATTTGTGATTTTCAAGAAGATCATGTAATGAAAAATGCCAGTTTGCAACCCTGGGCTCGGGCTGCCTTGTAAACAGACGTCGCCACTGCTACCAACCAACGCATCAATATAATATTTTCTGATATATATAGTGTATGTCACTGTATCAAGCACTGTTTACATATAAATTAACCACACAATATTTTTCTTTTTAGAAATGTACCTAAAATGCATTATTTTTTTCGGTTTTCAACGTTTGTTTGATTTGCAGTAGTACCAACAATGTAAGGAAGGATAGCTTCCGAGGGGGAAGAGAAGAGAGCGATTGCTAATACCACCAAACGGAAGCACATTCTCTTCGACGAAGAGGGAAGAGGTTTACTGATAATCCCGCCGAAAGGCTCTTCGTCTCATCAGCTCTCCTCCTTTTACTGATAGTCTCCTACCTCTTAAATTCCGCCGCGCAGTTGCATCTCTTTCCATTTTCTATCGATATTTTCATGCCGACTGCTCTTCTGAACATGCTAACTGCATGTTCCCTCCCTCCCGCGGCCCCGCTGCACTGGACTATCTACTATATCTATTCTACTCTAGCTCATCCCTATACTGTCCAAACCCTTTATGCAAGAGGGTAGGCGGTGGCTGAACAGATAGCAAGACGGTCCCGCGTTCAGGAGGACGCGAGTTCAATCCCCGACCGGTGCCACCAAGCTGGGATTTTTCAGCCGCCGCCGAGTGGCTTAAAACTACCCACATGCTGTCCGGAAGACCACCTATCAACCCGGACTCTAGATTCTAGGATTAAAGATGAGCTCCGGCCTCCGGGAGGGCAGCATGAGCCAATGCAAGATGACGCCACTATAAACACTCGCCTGCGCCAGAACGGGCTGGGCCGACCATCAGGATCCACCGGGAAGAAGCCTACCGGCGCAATAGGCCAAGACGTAAAAAAAAAAAAAAAAGAGTTAACCAACATCTTCATTCTTTCATCCCCTTCACTGGTAAACTTTGGAACAGCCTTCCTTCGTCTGTATTTCCTCCTGCCTATGACTTGACGTCTTTCAAGAGGAGAGTATCAAGACACCTCTCACCCGAAATTGATCTCTCTTTCGGCCACTCTTTACTTTCATCTTTTTTCGGGAGCAGCGATTAGCGGGATTTTTTTCTCAACTTTTTTTGTTACCTTTAAGCTGCTTCCTTTCCTGTAAAAAAAAAAAAAAAAAAAAAAAAAAAAAAACCTTTTCCCACAACTTTCTGTATACATACAGCATAAATATTATATAATATTTGTTGAGAAAATTGAATGACTGATATTGTAAGGCCGTCACAGGAGACGCTGCAATTTATTTAGCGAAACGTATTTGATAAGTGCAAGCAGTGCATGGACGTAATGACGGGGGAAAGTTCAACGATGTACGATATTTTTGTCTTTGAAAAGTCAAATGTCAAGTACGCTGACAGGACTTGGCTGATCTGTCTGGCTCTGGCAACACTGAAGTGGACGGCGTAAACAGTGTTGCGTCCTGTCTAGCGGGGCAGTGAGCACGCCGACACGCTGACGGCAGCATCGCAATGAGGGGACGCCTGCACCACCACCCCTCGGAGGCCCTCCTGCACCTGCTCCTCCTCCTCTGCAGCTGCGATTGTGGAAGAGGTGCGTCTCTCTCTCTCTCTCTCTCTCTCTCTCTCTCTCTCTCTCTCTCTCTCTCTCTCTCTCTCTCTCTCTCCTGCGGCCACAGTGCGTTTTCATGTCTCCAGTTGCTAGAGTTGACTGTAGTCGCTGGTAACGTTCGTTGCAAGAAAGGACGCAAGTCTGTTTCTTCTGTTAGTGAATGGACTAAATGCATTGGCCAGAAGTGAAGTCAAAGGCATTCAGCCCAGTTCTTTCATGTGGCATTTTCACGACTAAACGGTGTGTCCTATTCATGTAGTTTACTTGGTTTCTTTTATTTTCAAGTAGGTTGCCTCAATCAAGAGATAGATGTGTCCTGTAAAGAAGCATTTTTAGGCTGCATTGCCGCAAAAATATTCGACAAACTTTTTCAAAAAATATCCTGCACATTATTATTCCGTGTTTATGACAGCTTTGTTATTGGCTTTTGAAAAGTCTTGCTGTGCTCCTTCAGCTGCCCAAGTATTACATAAGTTTCTTTCCCAACAGTATTCTGGCACCTCTGAAGTCACTATGTCAGTTTCTGTTTGCCTGGCATGTGGGATTGTTCCTTTGTCTTGGTTAGATATTTCTCGAATCCGTACATATACTTGTAAGATCGACACTAATCTTGCTTGGTTACCTTACGAAACAAATCATGTCCGATTAAGAAGTAAATTTACGTTCCTGCAGACATGGCCAAATAAATGATTAATAAAACAACTTCCACAAGTATATAGTTTACGGTAGTTCGTAAAAGTAGCAACGCACCAGCCATCTGGCCACGCACGTGTGTTGGTGCAGCCGACACGAGCCTCCAGCGGCGCGCCACGTGAACAGCGGCGTGGACCCCTTCGCCGCACCTAGGGAGAGAGAGAGAGAGAGAGAGAGAGAGAGAGAGAGAGAGAGAGAGAGAGAGAGAGAGGTCCAGTGGAAGACGTGCAGGAGGCATGAAATCTGGTAGTGTGTGTCCTAGTGAATGAAAGGGGATTACGAGCCTTAGTTACATTGTTATTGTTGTTGTTTCCTGCATTTATTATACACGAAAACATCCTGAAATTAATGTGTAATTCATTAATGATCGTCGAGGAGGCAATGAATATGTAATTCATTAATGATCGTCGAGGAGGCAATGAATATGTAATTCATTAATGATCGTCGAGGAGGCAATGAATATGTAATTCATTAATGATCGTCGAGGAGGCAATGAATATGTAATTCATTAATGATCGTCGAGGAGGCAATGAATATGTAATTCATTAATGATTGTCAAGGAGGCAATAAATATGTAATTCATTAATGATCGTCGAGGAGGCAATGAATATGTAATTCATTAATGATCGTCGAGGAGGCAATGAATATGTAATTCATTAATGATTGTCGAGGAGGCAATGAATATGTAATTCATTAATGATCGTCGAGGAGGCAATGTATATGTAATTCATTAATGATCGTCGAGGAGGCAATGAATATGTAATTCATTAATGATCGTCGAGGAGGCAATGTATATGTAATTCATTAATGATCGTCGAGGAGGCAATGAATATGTAATTCATTAATGATCGTCGAGGAGGCAATGAATATGTAATTCATTAATGATCGTCGAGGAGGCAATGAATATGTAATTCATTAATGATCGTCGAGGAGGCAGCCTTCATCTGGAAAGGAAGGTTGCTTTGAACTTAAAACTTCATCTGCCTCGATGCCTCATATCCAACAGCACTACATATTATGCTTAAGTACTTTAATTAACCTTTTAATTTAAAAATTGCAGCAAGGAAATGTCAGTTAAATTTACTAATATATATATATATATATATATATATATGTATATATATATATATATATATATATATATATATATATATATATATATTATTTTTTTTTTTACTGCAAAGGAAACAGCTCAAGGGCAAAAAATGAAGCAAAAATAACAAAAAAGCCCGCTAATCCCTGGTCCTATAAAAAAAAAACTGTTCAGAGGAATGACCAAAAGAGAGGTCAGTTTCGGTAGGAGAGATGTCCTGATACTCTCTTCTTAAAAAGACTTCAAGTCGTAGGATGATTGTTTCAGAGTTTGCCAGCGTGAAGGAAGAAAGAGTGAAGATGCTGGTTAACTCGCGATGGGGATTTGGACAATATAGGGATGAGCTTGAGTAGAATGTCGTGTGCAGCGGGGCCGCGGGAGAGAGCGAGGCATGCAGTTAGCATTTTCAGAAGAGCAGTCAGCGTAAAAATATCGATAGAAGATAGAGAGCCAGCATGACGGCGGAATTTAGGAGGTAGGTGACTATCGTAAGAGGAGGAGAGCTGATGAGACGAAGAGCCGTAGACTCTACTCGCTCCAAGAGAGCTGTGTGAGTGGAGCCCCCCATACGGGAGATGCATATTCCATACGAGGGCGGACAAATATATGGATTGCGGCTGTGCGGTGGAAAAGAACTGGCGGAGACGATACAGAACGCCCTACTTCGAGGAAGTTGATTTAGTGAAAGAGAAGATGTGAAGTTTCCTGAAGATTTTGAGCTAAGGATAAACCGAGGATGTTTAGTGTTGAAGAAGGTGACTGCTGAGTGTTGTCGAGGAATAGGAGATAGGTGTTTTGAACATTGTGTCGAGTTGATAGGTGGAGAAATTGAGTTTTTGAGGCACTGAAGGACACCAGGTTCCTTCTGCCCCAATCGGAAATAATAGCAAGGTCAGAGGTTAAGCGTTCTGCAGCCTCCAGTCTAGAGTCTTGTAATTCATGTTGTGAGGATCTTCTGTTGAAAGAAAACAATTAATGCAAAGTAGAGTCGTCGGCGTTTGAGTGGATAGGACTGTTTGTTGTGGAAAGATCATTGAAGAATATCAGAAAGAGAGTGGAAGATAGGACAAAGTCCTTCGGGACACCACTGTTGATAGGTTTAGACTCATAGGGGAATTACAGTGACCGTCTACCACAGCAGAGATAGAAGGGACGTAAAGGAAGCTGGAGATAAAGATACAGAGAGAAGGATAGAATCCGTAGGGGGTAGTTTAGAAAGCAAATTGTGCCAGACTCTATCAAAAGCTTTCAAAATGTCTACCGCAAATGAGAAAGTTTCACCGAAACGGCTAAAAGAGGATGATCAGGAGTCAGTTAAAAAAGCAAGATCGCCAGTAGAACGCCCCTTGCGGAACCCATATTGGCGATCAGATAGAAGGTCAGAAGTGGATAGATACTTATGAATCTTTCGGTTAAGGATTGATTCAAAAGCTTTAGAAAGACGGGAAAGTAAAGCTAAAGGACGGTAGTTTGAGGGATTGGAACGGTCACCCTTCTTAGGCACTGGCTATATAAAGGCATACTTCCAGCAGGAAGGGAAGGTAGATGTTGAAAGACAGAAACGAAAGAGTTTGACCAGGCAGGGTGTCAGAACAGAAGCACAATTTTTAAGGACAATAGGAGGCACTCCATCAGGCTCATAGCTTTCTGAGGGATGAGGCCAAAGAGAGCATAGAAAACATAATTTTTAAAATCCTAATATCAGGCAAAGTGGAGTCAGAGGAGCGAGGGGGGATGAGTTGGAGGAATATGCCCAGAATCGTCCAGAGTGGAGTTTTTAACGAAAGTACGAGAAAAAAAGTTCAGCCTTAGGGAGAGAGATGTGACGCATGTGCTGCCAACAGGATTTTACGGAGAGGAGGGTAAGATGAAGTGAAATTGGAGGAGATGTTTTGGGCTAGGCGCCAGAAGTCTCTGGAAGAATTAGAGAAACCAAGGTTGTGGCATTTTCTATGGATGAAAGTATTTTTGGTAAGTCGAAGAATAGATTTGGCACGATTCCGACAGGAAATGTAAAGTTTATGGTTAGCAGGAGTGTGAAGGTTCTGGTACCTTTTGTGAGCTGCCTCTCTATCTGTGATAGAACGAGAACAAGCGTGATTAAACCAAGGCTTTTTAGCATGAGGGCTAGAGAAAGTATGTGGAAAGTTTGCCTCCATTCCAGAGGCTATGGCCTCTGTGATGTGCTGGGCACACACAGCGGGGTCTCCTGGAAGCAGTAATCATTCCTCGGGAAATCGTTAAAGTACATCCTCATGTCGTCCCACCGAGCGGAAGTAAAATGCTTGAAGCACCGTCTCTTTGGTGGGTCCAGAGGCTATATAGGAGCTATAGAACATAATACTGAAATAAGGTTCGGAGGAGCCCAACTGAAAGAACAGTTTAACAGAATAAGCTGAAGGATTAGATGTTAGGAATAGGTCTAGAATGTTGGGAATACAAGTAGGGTGCTGAACCAACTGCTCTGGATCATTGAATAAAGCAAAGTTGTAGGCATGTCCACCAGGCTGATCAATGAAAGAGGAAGAAAGCCAACGCTGGTGGTGAACAGTGAAATCTCCCAAGATGGAGATTTCAGCGAAGGAAGGTCAAGGTGTGCTCCACTTTGTAATTCTAGTCAAATAATTTTACATAGTTGGTAGAGTTAGGTGAGAGATAAACAGCACAGCTGTATTTAGTACTAAAGTGACAATGAAGTCTTAGCCAGGGGGTAAGCAATAATTTTATTTTTTTCCCATTTCTTCTGTTCTTGCTTGGTAGTATCTTTGTTATTCTTTGCAGAGATCTCTGTAGACCTCCCGCCCTTCCTCAGCGACGTTAATACCCCATCTATGAGGTGTCCGCCACGCCTCCGTGGTCTAGTGGTCAGCGTGCCCGACTTCTACTCCGCGGGCCCGGGTTCGAATCCCGGCCCGGGCAGTCGGCGTGCAGCTCACCCAGCCGTTCATTCTCTCTCTCGGGCTGGTTGACAAATGGGTACCTGGGGAAACCTGGGAAAGGTAAACTGTGGTAACCCGAATATTACACTGGCCTTGTGTCCCGGGGTAATGGGTTCCCTCCCACCACAAGTTCAAGGGCCAATATTACGGAGATGAGCACCGAGGCCACGCGCTGCTGCAGCGTATGCCCCCAACTTTACCTTGATGAGGTCTTGTCTAGGGGTCGTTAAGTCTGAAGTTTTGTGAGGTGACTGATGGTGGTGTGGTTGCGATGGTGATAGTGGTGGTGATAGTGGTGGTTTTGGTGGTGATGGTACCGGTGGAGACGATGGCGCAGCTTGGGAGCCCCAGTAGTCGTGGACATCAAGTGCAGAGGAGTGAGTCTCCACCTCTGCGTCTGTGATGATTCTATAAAGAAAAATGTAGCTTTAGAAATAGTGCAATAAATGTATTTTATTTATTATGTGGTGCAATAAATGTATTTTATTTATTATGTGAAGTTAAAAAGAAACTGGAATGTGTAGAAAGAATGGTTAACTGCTGGTCATGTACGTTATATACAGCTGGTGGTCTTGTTTAAAAAAATGAAAAGTACATTACCATAAATACGAAAAATCAAGTAAAACAAGTTAGCATATAATAGTTACTGTTGCTGTAACCACTTTCTCTCATTTCAAAATCATCAGATCAGTGCATCCTATTCACATCATGAAATAAAGAATATGAAGAGAATGTAGCTGTGCTGATTATAATGATACTTGGTGAACCAAAACAACAGCGCATGATTTTGAATGGTGCTCATAAAGATGGATTAGGGATTCTGCAAGCATTTATGCCATCTTGACAAAATTTTGCCAGTTTTGGGACAACAATGAACAGTCTGATGTTGCTTGGTCATACTTTGTAAAACTTAAGAATGAGAAAAAAAGTTGCGTGTAGCATAGATTAAAATGCTTATATTGTATCAAGCAGCTAAACAGATAAGATTGGGAATGTCCAACGTTGTCGAGATTTTGAAGAAGGTGCAGAAAAGACTACTGCAGTTGCCAGTGATTGAACACATACCGTCGATCTGCGCCCGGCTGTAATAATGTGTGTTACTTCCCCAGTGTCGCCACGGGGTGGTCAAGGGTCTTGGAAAAATTACAGAAAAATAACTGGGTTGATTTGGCATCAAACACCAGGTTCTTTTCCCCTTAACCGAACAACAAAAAAAAAGAGTTAAACGGAAAAACAAAGAAAAGGTTAAACGGAAACGCAAGTTATTACAATAAGATTATATATTTACTAATTTGATTTACATATCAACAAAGAAATCCAAGACTGCCGAAGCTTAGCTCGCTCAAAACATGAACGGGTGATGAACACAAAAACTAAGGCACAAACACTACTGAAAACACGTGGGCGGAAATACCAGCGCGAACACAGGGCCCCATTCAGGACATGTGCGTGACGCCACCGTGTCAAGTGGAAGGAAAAAACAGAAAGGCGCGGGAAAAGCCCTGCCGTAACAGTCCCCCCGAACGAGAACGGACACGGGGATGTACACAGTGGCTCGCTGTGGTCTGTGACGGGAAACTTGGAAAAAAATATAAATGACACATTCAAAATTTCAGTAAACCCTCAAATCTCTCAGAAGTAAATCGAACACAAAAATTATAATAGATCCTCAAAATAACTAAAAGCCACAAATCATAAAACACAAAAATATAGTTATAACCCCCTCAAAATAAGACAAATAAATCAAAGACACAAAATCATAATTATTCTTCCCCTCCACTAGAACAGACACAGCCAAGCAGTGGTCCCCCCAGTCAGGGTCTTGAAAGCAAGTCGGGTATTAGATTATCTACCCCCTTGATGTGCTTCATTGTTAAGTTGAAATTTTGAAGATGGAGGCTCCAGCGGGTAAGCCGCTGGCTCGTATGTTTGAAGTTTGCTAGGTACTGAAGGGGCTTGTGGTCTGTGTACAGAGTAAGGGGGTCACTGGGAAGAATATAATGATAACTAAAATGTTCTAGGGACATGATGAAGGGTAACAGTTCCTTCTCCACAGTGGCATAGTTGACTTGTGCTGAGCTGAGCTTCTTGCTAAAATATTAAATGGGATGATCTAATCCGTCATCATCCTCTTGTAACAGCACGCCAGCCACAGCACGGTTGCTAGCGTCACAGGCCGGTTTAAAGGACTTTTCAAAGTTTGGTGTCTTTAGGACAGGACAGGCGCACATAGTCGATCTGAGGGCATGGAACGCCTACTGGCACTCAGGCGTCCACTTGAATCTTCTCCCCTTTTTCAAAGACTCAATCAGGGGCACTGACAAATGGGCAAAGTTAGCTACGTAACAGTGGTAGTAACCTACAGCCCCGATAAACCGTCTTACCTGCCCTCTGTTAGTGTGATGGCCTCAATTTTGGCCATGGGCGGAGCTAAGGAACCTAACCCTACAGTTATGAATTTAGCCTTGCCCACCCTCTCAATGCAAGCATCAATCCTAGGGAGTGGGTAAGCGTCCCTTACTGTCAAAGGGTTTACTCTACGGAAATCAATGCAAAGGCGGACCAGACCGTCTGCTTTGGGGACCACAATCATGGGAGAACACCACTCATTTGTCCCCCTCAAAATAAGGCCTTGCTGAAGTATAGTCTGAATCTCTTTCCTCACCGCTGCCTCATGACGCGGGTGCAGCCTGTAAAGCGGGTATTTCACGGGAACGAGTTTGGTTGAGCTGGCCCCGTCCGTAAGCAAATGCTGACAGATGGGACTCTGCTCATGGACTATAGGGGGTACTAGAGCGGACAGGTTGGAGCTATTTTCTGCTTCTCAGGCAGCCCGCTCACGTTAACCCGGGCGCATTAAGGCTGATTCACATTATACGTAAAGTGACCGGCACGGACCGACAAAATATTCTTCAATGGGAAACACATTGTTGTCTTCACTCGGCTACAGACCTGCACGTCTCCGACGCGGACCTTCACCAACAGTTGCCGGTTTGGGATTGTCGGCGAGAATATTTTGCAGGTCCGCGCCGGTACGGCCCGGTCCGGAGCCTGTCAGTGTTGGATAGTGTGAACACACTTCCGTCACCAGCACAGCAGACAGGCGTGGCCTCGGGGAGCGTAGCACCTCATATCTCTCTCTCTCTCTCTCTCTCTCTCTCTCTCTCTCTCTCTCTCTCTCTCTCTCTCTCTCTCTCTCTCTTTTACGCAAAAGGTAACTAAGATTTAAAAAGTAAAACGCTGAATGACAACATCAAAATAAAATAGCAATAATTGTATTCATGAAAATTTATTTTGTTAATATATCAAACCTCGCTTGTAATTAATATTCATGCATTCATTTATAATATGTAGCTATTCAGATGTGCGCTACTGAGGATAAGCAGAGGTCAAGGCCCAAAGTAGTGGGTCTTGCACTTGACGTGTGACCTAACTTTTCACCATCTTTTACTGATGGTGCCCTCAAGTAGATTTAGCAGCTCATGAATCTGATGTCTGGACAACCTGAAATACTGATCGAATTTTTGTTCAACGTCCATCAGTTCTTTGTACAGTGTTGCATATTTTCCTTCTGTTCTCCTTTTCTTTAATGGTTTATGTACCCAAAGTCTTTTGTTTTTCTTTTGGAGATTTTCATTTTCCTCTTCTTCCATAAGAAGTGCAATCACTGCCAAGTCCCTAATATTCTTGAACATTGTTAGCACAGCCATAGATGTGTCCAGGCTGAAGGACAGGATCGTACTGCTACGAAACGGTGTGAGCCGGCTGTTGCCGGCCCATGACGATCCCGTGCAGGTCCGGGCCGTTTACTTGCTGGTGTAGTGTGAATACACTTGCTGTTGCCTGTCCGTTACGGTCCCGCTCAGGGCTGGAATTCACAAACATACTCACTAACTACGAACTAACATAACTACGCACTATTGATTTAGCGCCCGACGTTAGCGTCAGATTCACAAAGCAAACTTTAGATGGTAGTTAGAGGCGCGCTAAGTCAGCGAGGCCGCTGATTGGATGAAGACGCCATTGGCCTTGCAGCGAATCACAAGCATGTTCACAAAACCGTCAGCCAATCGTAGGGAGGCCCCTCCAGCTGTTGGTTCAAAAAGAACCCGTTCTCTTTTCCCATTTTCTTTCTTTTAAGGCAAACTGTACTAAATCATAATCTAGGAACAATTATTTCGTTGTTTGCTGCACATTTACGTCAAGGTAACTCTGCTGTTCGATGTCTTGTTATCTAAGAACATGCTTAAGGGGAAGAAAAGGAAGATAAGGAGGAGATTGAGGCAGGAAGAGAGCAAATTAAAAATAATGTAGCACATATATATACCGAGGCAGACAAGGACGGAAGGAAGGAACGAGGAAAATTTAAGACTGTCTTGCCATATCTGCAGCCCAACTCATGGGCTGTCACCCGACAAAGGTCCATGGTCCCACGGAGGGAGAAATGTAGAGATGGATGGGTGATCGAATGGATGAGGAGGTAGGAAGATGAAGGAGGAGGGAGGTCTGGCAATCCCCCGGCCGGGTGTTGCCATACCGCCCACACTTATCATATACCTCTCAAAGTGCGTATATCTCATCATTTTATAAAGAAATGGGCTTCCTCTACTCGCAAAATTATATTTCAAGTTGAAAAACGCGATTTATAAGCATTTATACGTAAATATAATAATATTGTTAGCGTTTACTACACCCCCGAGGCAGCAATTATTTAACAACAAATTTAGGATTGTGAATCCGCGCGCTAACCCATGACGTCATCGATTAGTTGGTAGTTATTACAGCGCGAGCTTTGTGTATCGCAATGTTCTCAAAACTACGCACTCAGGGCCCAAAACTACGCAATGAACCTTAGTGAATCTAGGCCCAGGTACGGTCACGCCCCATAAACGTGCTGGTGTAGTCAATGTAGTGTGAATCGGCCTTTATTCGGAACCGTATACTGGCTCGGTCCCATACCCACAACCTTGGAGGAAGAATAGACGGAGTGGCCCTCAGCGGGCGCCGCTCCTCACTGTGAGGTGAAGCATGGCGGGGTAGGGGTGGGCAGAGCTTGGCCGGTGAGCAAGTCCACCCATAACATTGGCTTTCTCGCTCCCAGATCGTCGGAGTCAATGAGCTTGTCTTCCTTATTTCTTCCACATACCATATGGTGTCAGTTATTCAACTGCTGCAGTATATGCACAAAGGATGTATGTACAGTAGCGATATGAAGTGATGTCGCCGCTCTCAGAATGTTTCGTACGGGAGCATTTGAAGGTAACGGAAGTGATTTGTATTTATTGTTTATGTTATAATGTTCCATTTTAATCATAAAGATATAATGTATAGTAGTAGCTGAATTACAATTATACATTCATTTGTTTAAAAAAAATGCGACTGCGAATGTCATGTGTTGTCTTCAGTAGGCTACTGAAGACAACCTTGAAGTGATTTAGCTCACGTCGTGTGCTTAATGAGTGACTAAATAAAGATGCTTATAGATGGTTACCCGTGGTATCTATGGCTCCAAGAGAAAAAAGCAACACACCCTTGAATAGCTACCAAGCACAACTGCTTCAAACGACAGATGACAGAGATGAGTCATCTGTGATTCTGATCGGAGACGATGGACCGAGTTCATGTGCTTGAGCTGCCACACAGCAATGTGAATAATTCTTGTCCACAAATCTTACTCTAGTTCTTATTAAGTAATCAGTGACATTGCTCAGTAGCGATGATGAATGAAGAATGCCTTCATAGGTAGGGTTGCCATATCTCAACTATCAAAATTCCGGACGCCTCTACGAACACTCGACCATAGCCTAATGTTTGGCAACGCTGCGATTACCCGCCCGCACCACGACCACCACCTCCATTTCAAATCCATATATTATTATTTCCCACCTTCCTCGATTATTCCACAATTCTTATAAGCTATGAACATTGATCACCTCCATGCATTAGAAGTCCACAGGAAGCATTCATACTTGTTATTTTGACCTGGGAAAACGAGGGTGTATGAGAGAGAGAGAGAGAGAGAGAGAGAGAGAGAGAGAGAGAGAGAGAGAGAGAGAGAGAGAGAGAGAGAGAAAACAGGCTCGCTCTCTCACCATCTGCAGTTCAAAGCCCCATATTCTTATTTCCTCACCTTCCTCGATTGTTCTATGACACTTATAAGCTGTGGACATGTTCCATTGATCACCTCCAAGCATTAAAAGTCTACATGAAACTTTTGTCATCGTTATATTGACCAAAAAAGGCCAAGGTAAATATAGTCTACCGACAGGTAAAATCGTCCCCCCCAAACGCTGGCTCTAAATTTGCCCTTCTGAGTGCGGGTGTGTGTGACGTCAGAGCGTGGGTAGGAGGAGAGGTTGCAGAGCTAACAGCGGCTCAGTCTCAGACTTGACCCCGTGACGTGCAGTGACTTGCAGGACATGCATGGGGAACTTCTCTACACACATACAGCACATACAGCATGTGACAAGAGTAAAAAAAAAATTATATACCAATTCTGTAGACAATGAAAAGAATAAATAACCTGCTCGACACAGAAATAAATCAAGACAACGGGGAGCTCCGTTGAATGAAGAGGCTCACCCACATTTAAGACCCAGACCTATACCACTCTGACGTCACGGGAAATGGGCGGAGTTTACCTATACCACTTTGACGTCACGGGTATGGGCGGAGCTTGGTACCTTGCCTGCGCGAGGGAGGGGGGATGATTTTACCTGTCGGTAGACTATATTTACCTTGAAGAAAGGCAATTATGTCTGCGATCGGCGGCAAAGAGTGAGCTTGGAGTTACAAAACACGACTTATTTTTCCATCTCCGAATATCCCACGGTAGTTATAGGCTGTGGGAATCTTCCCTTGATCACTCTCATGCATTAGAAGTCCACGGAAAGCTTTCGTTATCGTCAGGGGTGAATAATAGGTATAGTGAAAAACATTGTGCCTCCATATACCTGCATTTTATTTGGCATTGTCACACACACACACACACACACATGATCAGTATTTTGTATAAAATCCCCCACTCTCAATAACATTAAGTATTCGATTTGGCATGGAGGCTACGAGATGATGACACTTGTCTGTTGCACGTATCTTCTCCCAGATGTCTTTCGCATGTGAAATAACATTTTCTTTGCTTCTTATGACACTTCCGTCCCATTCCCTCGTCATTTCTGCCCACAAGTGTTCTATTGGCACAAAGTCCGGTGACCTGGGTGGCCATGGGATCCTGATGACCTCAGGATGCTGCCTGAACCACTCCTCCACCTGTTTGGAGTTGTGGACCGGAGCGTTGTCCATGGCTATGTATATGGGCTGTGGTGCAGGAATGAGCATGGCCCGGACAGTTGGCAGCATGACGTCCTGCAGTATCTGGACGTATTGTTGAGTGGTGAGGCGTTCCTCGGTGACAGCCAACTCACCGGGGCCGCTGGCTGACATCCACCCCCACAGTCCTGCTGTAATTCTCCCGCTCCGTCGTGACGGCTGGGTGTTCTCTGGTTCATACCGACAATATAAGATTTGTAATTGCTCATTTGGTCATGTTAATACAGTAGGCGACAAATATTGGCCGCGCCAGCTGGTAAACTTGCGCGGTGGAACAAATGTGATGGTATAATATATAAGGATTACTTATATTAATTTTAATACTGTGTCGGCATCCTCTTGCGTCACATGCATCCTGTCGTGCATGAAGAAACACTGTTTATCACCTTTTTGCATTGTGGATAGACTTTTCTGCAAACATCGTGAGCTGCAATGTGAATAGCGCTGCTTTTCACGTTATAAACATAAGCAAATTGGCTCCCGGAGCAAACAACATAAAATCTAGTCTATTATTTTATTTCCTTGCTTATTTGGCAACTACGTGTGAGTAACGGACGCACTGACATCTGTCACTTGCATGGGTATGTCTCAAGGTCACTCAATAATCCCATAGACCCGTCGCCCTTCTGTTTTAGGACCTTGGTGTGTGTGTGGTGTGCATCCAGGAGGTGAGGCCTCTTGGAATCTGGAATATCCTCGCAATTCCTTCTCTCCTCCTCAATACCCTCTGTGTCATCTCACCCTCATCTTGTTCTCGTGCTGTCAATGATAGAGAGGTAGCTCACCTACAATTAATTACTTACTTTTAATCACGCTATTTCTTTGAACTACAATTTCCTCCAAACCTCAACAAAAATTCTTTCATTAATACCAAAAAATTGAGCCTTCAATAGAAATGTAAAATCGTGCTTTCTTCTTCTGCTTCGCGTGAAATTTCCTCATCTCCCAAAAAAACCTCTTTCTCTCTCTCAATTCTTCATCTTTCTCTCACTTCTATGTCTTCACCTCAACATTTCTCATCTCTTCTATTCTCGAACTCCACTTCTTCTTCTTTCCCTCACTCTCTCTCTATGATTCCGACTCAACTCTCATCTATCCCCCCATCCCCCTCTTTCTCCTTTATGCCTCTTAATTCTTCCCCTCAATCCTGTATGCTTTTTGGCCTTCAATCCTCAATTCCTTGGAATCCTGGAGTGCCTTTGTTCCAAAACTCCAATGGCCTCAATCTATGCCCCCTGGCCTCCTCACCTCGCTCACCTTGTCAACATCTGATCACCCTCCTTAACTTTTCTGCCTTCTTTGTGCCTCACTCCCACAGCAAGAAGGTAAGAAGGGCTTTCACTTACTTGTCCTATCTACCTACCTTTACTTTTCTTTCTTGTTCTAACCCAAAGCCTCAAAATCGTAACTTTCCCCTTCACTTTCCACTTCTCTATTGCTTCGCCTCCTTGTCTATCGGCAAGGGGCTCTGTTCACTGACTGATAGGATCTCTTAGCCTTCTCAACTGACCTTGGTCATCCTCTCTTAGCCGTTTCTTTGCTCTTTGTGCTGACATCTGAACAGCTTTGATATAACGTTTCAGGGTCTTGCTTTCTAAACCAAGCCCCTGCTTACGGTTCTAGCTTCTCTCTTCCTTTCTCTCCTTTTCTGTTTCTCTTCTTTTGCCGTTCTTGCCGTGGTCTGTTCTTCCTCTCTTTCCTCTGTTTATTTTATCCGTGGTCTCACAGTCACTGTTCTTCTCTCCCACTCTTTTCTGTTGTTCATTGATGATCTTGGTTCCTCTGTCAACTGTCTGTTTTCTCTGATTCTGATGATTCCACTTTCAACTCTTTTATTCCTTCACCACCTTCAGGACTTTCTTACATAGGGCTTTGCGCTGCAGAACGCTTAGCCTCAGACCTTACCTTCACCTTCTTTTTATGAGAAAAGAACCTGCCAAGAAGAACCTGGTGTCCTTCAATTTTGTCACACTCCCCCTCTCGACACAATCTCAACAAATCATCCCTATTCTTACTCCATACCCCATTCTCACCATCCTCCACACTATCCAATCTCCTAAACAATCCTCGGTCTATCCTCTCAACTGGAAACTTCATCTCATCTCTATCTCTACTGCTTCATCTCAACTGGCTAAATCTCATCTGTCTCTTCTGTTTCCTCTCCCTCTTCTCTGTTGTTGTCCATACCCTCCCTTCTGGTGTTGTCCTGTCCGCCCTCATATGTTGGAGTATGTATATATGGGGCTCCACCTCACACAGCTCTTCTGGACAGACAAAGGCTCTCTTGGCTCCTCTCAGCCTCTCCTCATACTGATAGTCTTCACCTCTTAAATTCCCGCGCAATGTTGCTCTCTTTCTCTCTTCTATCGATTATTTCCATCTTCTGCTCTCTCTGAACTCTGAACTTGCAACTTGCCCCCCTCCCGCCCCCCCCTCTGCACTCGACTTTCTACTTCTACTCATCCTCATCCGATACAAAAACCCTGCAAGAGTATTATGCAAACTTCTTTCACTCTTCATCCCTCACCTGGGTAAAACTGGAACAATCTCATCTCATCTGTATTTCTTCCTGCCTTGAACTTTCACTGAGGAGGAGATCAGGAACCCTCTCCCTCCTCTCCTGACTGGACTTACCTCTCCCACCTCTTTTTCTTTTTAGCAGCGAAAGGGCTTTTTTTTTTTTTTTATTAATGTTTTTTTTGTGCCCTGAGCTGTCTCCTTAAAAAAAAAAAAAAAAAATAGGAAGAGTTACCGCTAGCGATTATTCGAATACAACTGTGATTTCCCTCTGTGTTTCCTCTCCTATGAAGTGGGGAAGTATAGAGCAGTGGCGAGTGGTGATATCAGTGCTATTTCGTCACTCCACAAGCTTGGTAGAGAACATCCTATCACGTCTAAAAGTGCATTAGACGCAAAGGAATGCCGACAAAGTATTAAAATTAAGGTTAGTAATCATTATTTTATTGTATGCCATCACATTTGTTCCACCGCGTTGGTTTACGAGCTGACGCAGATCAATATTTATGTTACCTACAACAACAGATATTTCTCAACATAAGAGAGAGAGAGAGAGAGAGAGAGAGAGAGAGAGAGAGAGAGAGAGAGAGAGAGAGTAGCATTATGATACGCGTGTGTAGTAGATTTTTTTTTCTATTTTTTCCCTGTCTGAATCATAAATTCATGCGCTAGTCTGTAAATTACTATTACTTAAAGTTAAATTAATGTAGGCTATTAGCAATATTTGTTATAGATAATTCGTATATTAGTACTAACCTGGTGTTGCGTGGACGCCAGCAGTGAAGTTTGCCGTGGTCATCTGAGGCGAAGGTTTTCTCGTCACAGAAAACAACATTACTCCAGAACGACGCATCCTCAGGGTAGTATTGGAGGGCGAAGCCTAAGCGCTGCTCTCTGTTGGTGGCTGTGAGGAAGGGTTCGGTGGCGGGAGTTCTGTGGTGTAGGTCGGCTTCATGTAGCCTCTTCCTCACTGTCTGCACTCCCACGTTGACTCCTGCCTGAATCTTGAGGGTGACAGCTGTGGTGAGCGGGTTCCTCAGTGCAGTGGTGATGAGCAATTCGTCTTCCTCCCTGGTGGTGCGGCGAGGAGCTCCACATCGAAGCTGGTTTTCGAGGCTTTCTCTTTCTTGGTCTCGTCGTATCCAGCGTTGAACTGTTCTTTGGGTGATATTATATACTCTTGCTATCTCCCGTGTGGACATATTGGTTGCTGCTAAAGCCACGATGGCTTTTCGCTCAGCGACAGGAGTCTCCTTTCTGTGATCCATTGTGCCGATGGTGCGCGGGCGATGACGTCATCAAACGAGAGTATAAATAAATAAAAAAATACGCCATCCTAGTTTAGGATATCGACTGATTACACATGTCCTATATATTGTGCATATGTTAGATTTATTGTTGTCAGCAATGATCATAAAACGATAATTTTACTTTCTGTTTGAGTAATATGTCGATAGTTGGACTTCATTTGAACGAAAATACTTTTTGTCAAAATATTTCGACAACTCTTCGTAAGGCATCAATGAATATTTCTTTTCTATTTTTTTTCTAGCTTTTGAAATATGTTAAGTTATGATGAAGATACAGGAAAATAATGGTACTCTTGAAAATATATAACGATACTTGCGTGATCGAAAGTAAACGTACACGGCGACATCACTTCATATCGCGACTGTACAGTCATGGTTGATAGTGTAGCGGCAACTTAGGCCGCTACAGAGAAAACCAGACATTTCTGTTTGTGTGTCTTCTAGACAGCATACGTTATAGCTGGTATAACGCCGTGTGATTCCGTTAAGGCCGGTTGTGTATGTAGGTTCAGAGATACGGCTGATAACCTGGTGGTGACTCCATTGGTGAGGAAGTTTATTGGTGACTATATATATGGATTTACAATGTAGATGGGAATATATACAAGAAATGGTTACGCATAATTATTTACATTAGCAGTATTTACATAATACGATATTTACAATGTTGTATGGCGTGTTGTTTGGAATGTTTTGGGTATAGATGTTTATGTTGTAGTAACTGCATAACAAGAGAATTTTATGTGTATTGAATATGTGTAAAAAGAGAAATGGAATAATTTGAGCTGAAAGAAGAGAGAACGAGAAAATGGAGTGTGCTATGGGTCACTACAGGTAACTCTCGATTTACGCGAGTTTGGTTTACGCGTTTTTTAAATAACGCGGGGTCCAAAATCCAAATAAATGTTTAATTTACACGTTTTTTTTTACTTATACGCGATATTTTATGGAGTGGCCACCAGATGTCTCACGCAACTGGACTCACACGGTGCCGCGGCCACACAGCTAAGCTCAGTTCTTCCCGCGCGCCACTTGAACAACAATACAGTGCCCACGCTGCCACGCTACTCAACAATAGGGGTGAGCAGGTACCGGTACCAGTACCGGTGCTAATGGTACCAGCTATACGGTACGGTACCGGTACCAGACTGCTCGGTACCGGTACCAATACTAGCCAGCCGCTCATGGTGGCCCTCATTTCTTTCTCACATGAGTGAGGCTGAGACTGAGTGCCTGAATGGATATCTTGGTGATATGGATATTTTTTTTCTCTCTCTCTCTCTCTCTCTCTCTCTCTCTCTCTCTCCACTGAATGAAGTGAATACCATATTTGCGGCGTATAACGCGCACCGGTGTATAACGCGCACCCCAGACTTTAAGACAACAATTTTGAAAAAAAAGTTCTTAAAATGCTCACAAATATGTATGGTTTAAGAACATTGACGATGTACACTTTCCCGAAATATATATTTTTGGCGTAATCTGTACTACTTGAATTGACAAGTGTCCTTGAGTAAGGCAATGAAAATGGCGGCTGGGCTGGTGTTGTGATAAAGACATCCCCGTAAACATACTGATGATGCACAGCTTCTGATATAATAAGCATATTGTTCCCACCATCACTCGTAGGTTATGACGGACAACTAGGCAAGACACAATTCACGCGGTCCTGGTGACACGCGGCATGCAGCTGTTTGTTGTATGGGTGTGGTTGTGTGGTTTGTAAACAATGCAAATGGCGGCCGGGCTGGTATTGCGCGAAATAACTCCTCGTACAAGACTCATGATGTACAGTTTCTGATATCATATTTACCCCATTATTCTCACTAATATTAATAATTAATAATGAACACATGGATATTTTTTTCCAATATGATTTTTTATGTAGCTTGTATTGCTCCTTAGTCATACAAGCTTAAACCACCTGTGACATCAAGATCAAGATCATACAAATGGCGCCCGACGGAAAAAACGGGATAACAGCAAGGCATGGGCGATCCTCTACCGATTTAATGTTTGTATAATCGTTATTAGATCGCCCTGTATTCTATGGTAACATATAAGACAGCTACGGACTATGATGGATTATAAACAATAATAAAGGTAAGTTTGCCGTTGTTATTGGATAAGACGAAAAACAGACCCTTAAAAACACCCCAAAGAAGAAGAAAATTTGTACATTCGGCGTATAACGCGCAAGGCTAAACTTTCAGGCATTTTTTATGTGAAAAAGGTGCGCGCTATACGCCGAAAAATACGGTATTTATTTTTCGACAAACCTACCTCTTGTTTGATTTACATTGTTTTTAATTTACGTGACCTCTTCAAGGGCGCAATACTCGCGTAAATCGAGAGTTACCTGTACAATAGTCCATAAGTAGGTGGTGGGGGAAGCCACAGCCAATACTGTGCAGAGCCTTCGAAGAAGTTGATTACCATCACCCCTCTCAACGTGGCCGCTCCTTGGTGAACAAGTTAACGAGTTGTTTGTAGTTATATATAATATGTTAGGTGTGTGTGTGGGTTGCCACCGAGAGGCGAACATTATGTAACGGGTAGCAAGTCCGCCCGGCAAGCGGAAGGACTCAGGTTCGATCCCCGGGCGGTGCCTGCCTTTTCTGGTGAACTCCCTACCTCTAACAGTGTGGGAACCATTTATCCTGCCTATATTGTGAATATGGTTAAAATACAGTTTTGTTACAGGCTCTGGCGGAGGTATAAAAAAAGGTCAACGCTCATGTATTGGATAATATTGTAAGAGCAAACGACTGACTGAACATGCATGACCTTATCGTAAATCATGTATTACAGCCATTATAATTACCAACACAAAAGGTGTAAAACAGTTTGAACCAACTGAGCAGGATCTAGCGAAACCATTAGTTACCATTAAAAACTCCAAATCACCTAGCAGTCGTTTTGAGTGTCCTTTGGTGAATTTTATCGTAACAAAGCAGTTGCCGACGTAATGATGTTTGGCAGGATTTGCTCACACATCACTCTCGTGCCTGACAAACACCAAGCAATACACCAAGGGTAAGTGACCATATGTACTGATCATTGCTTTTGTTAATGCTTTCATTAGTAAATAATAACATTATTTAATTCAGTGTGTGTGTATAGGCAGCATTTGTATTATGATGAATACATAGCACCAAGTAATTGATTTTGTGGCAAACATAATGTGTCCACTAGTAAATAATAACGTCATTTAAAAAACAGTGTCACAATAGATGTTTGAGCACCAGTGTGGACGCGGTCTAAGATACCTGTGACCATAATAACCAATGTGTTTCAGTGTTGCTCCTCATCCATTGCTTTGTTTGATCGTTTGGTCACCTTTTTTTCGACAGTTGCTATAGAAGTGTTATTTTATATGATATGGCAAAAGTTGGTATTTAATTCCGGTGATTAACCCCAATGCATTTCCCCAGATATGGCAGAAAGACGAGAACGTGGACGCGGACCACAGGCTCGGGCCAATAAAGCTGAGGTGCCGTTGCAAAGGGGATTAATAATCGGTCGTTACGAGGCCAATCAGTCAATTAGTCAGATAAGCCGAGAGTTGGGCTTGTGTAGGAACACTGTGACAAAGTGGATTCGACGGTATGAGGAGGAAGGTCATATCAAAACCAGACCACGATCAGGCCGTCCACGCATTACAACGATGGAACAGGATGCTTGGCTCGGTGACGCAGCAGCCCAAGCACCATTCAATACCTCGCTGACATTAATACGGTATGGCATTAGCATGTGTTGTATGTGAATATTCGGGACACATTTATTGTATCTAAATGTAATATAACATGTGCAATACGATCCCGAGTGAATCTGAAACCGTTAAGTTACTTTTAGTCATTAATGTTTTTTTTTAAAGAACTACGCCAGTTTTCACAGAAAATTACAGGAATAGCTATATGGTGATGGTTATAATTAGGGGTGTCTGTAGTTTGCACGGCATTATCAGATGTATCTTCTTTACGATATTTGTTTTGCAAGTGAATGTGACTAATAGTTAAATAACGCAAGGTAATGCATGTTTACGGGTCGGTCAGTTGTGACATCTGACAGCAGTGAGGGTCGACTGTTGTTATAACATTTTGAAAACCTGTCATTAAAACATTTATTTCAGTATACAAATAATACCTGATTAATTTTAATCCAAAATCAAAATGCTGCTTTGCTTTAAAGCAATTAACGATTATCAGACAATTATTTAATTATGTTGATATCGCAGGGAGATGAATTTGCGGTGCAGCGCACGAACCACCTGCACACGACTGCTGAACGTTGGTCTTCCTTCCCGTGTCCCAGCTAAAAAGAACTTTCTGTCTCCCGAACACAAGGCAGAAAGGTTACGGTTTGCCCAGACTTGTGCTGCAGAGAACGTGGACTTCTGGCGTTCAGTTATTTTCACCGACGAATCCAGCTTTTCGTCTGTATCAACTGCAGGGCGGCACTGTAGGCGACGCACTGAGGAACGATATAATGGCAATAATATATGTTCAGTTGATAGGTCAGGCAGGGTCAGCCAAGCCATGCATGGGTGGATGTGTTATGGTGGGGTTGGGGAACTAGTGACAATTGAGGTGAATATGAATTCGTATGAATATATTAATATTCTAGAGACTTCCTTTCTACCTAGTGTCCGGACTTACGCAATTGTGGAGCCCCTTCCCATTTGTTTCGTCCAGGATAGATCATCTATTTATAATAATGCATTAGTCAGGAATTGGTTTTCACGCCATCCAGAAATTCACCTCCTTGACTGGCCCCCTAAGGGCTGTGATATCAATCCAATAGAAAATATATTGGGCATTATGAAGCGTGAGTGGGAGGTAGCAGGGAAGACCAAAGCAGAGATAACCAGGCATTCCTATGATGTCTGGGGGAGTATCGGACGAACACTCGACATGTGTTCAAAGCTGGTAGACTCTCTTTCCTCACGTCTCCAGCAGGTGATTGCCGCTGAGGGGGGATGGATTAAATATTAGGAAAGCACATAACGCACCACTAGGGTAAAAGGAGTGTTACCTTCCCCCACGAAATAGCGCTGTTGGCCGGGACTGAACATGTGACCATACGATCACGAGGCAAGTCGTTACTTGTCTGTATCCAGATTTAGGCTATACCCCATGAGGCTGGGGTGCTGCCCTATTCCCTTATCCTGCACTTATTTATCAATAATCTGTTAAATTTTACTTAGGAAACTATACTATGTAATGCTTTATGACCTTAATAAAGATTACAATACCGTATAATTATGTGATATGTTACTCACTTCATCGTAATTATTGGCATCGTAATGTTTGTAAATCTGGAATAGCAAAGTTTATCGGGCAACATTACATATCCACTTTTCATGAAACCTGAATAACATTAATAAAAAAAACAAAAAAAAAACAGGAGGATAATTGTAACACACACACACACACACACACACACACACACACACACACATTTGCACCTCACCATTTATACTGGAGCCGTCACATGCCGTAATATCGGTTATTATTAATCTTACTCATTACATATCATGGGTATTCCATACATACAGTTATCTCTTGTTATTACGTATAACATCAAATACAACGAGCCAAAACATTTGGTGATGCATTACTTGCGATTCCCAGACCTACATTCAAAACTACTAACAACTCGTTCACAAAGTTGTCGAGAGATGTGTGGAACGTAAACTTGTTCGAACGCTCTGCCTAATATTGGCTGTGGCTTCCCCCACCACCTGCTCATGGACTATCAGGCATGGCTGTACATGTTTTCATAGAAATAACACCATCATTTCCTTGTCCTTATTCCATAGAAGCGAGATGAAATGTTCCACACCGCCTTGATCCTTCACACTTCCTCTGTATAGTATTCATTATATATTGGCCATGGCCTCACTTTTAATGTAGAAGGATCTACAGCCTTCTCTGAACAGCGTCTCAGATGTGATCAAAACTCACTACGAGAAAACAAAGGAACACAAAAAAACACAAAGGAAGAACAAACAACAGCAAACCTGCTGGTCCTTACGAGGCTGTTTGTGACAAGCTACACTAACTAACTAATCAAAGGTGGAAGATGAAGGACAGCAAAGGCGAATGTTCCTCCCCACCCCCCCATCCCTCCAGCCAAAGCTGGCAGGAAAGGAAAAAGAACCATGCAGCATGGAAAAAATGCATGGAAATTATGTAGGAAAGAGGAAAGAACTACCATTAGTGCTACCACTAACCAGGCGATAAAAGCGGACAAGGACACCAGTATTCGAAAGAACTTAACGTTATTACAACAATGAGTAATATCTTAGTTGCTGGTTGGATTCAAAATACTTGTCTAATCTATTCTTGAAGGCCGTAACTGTTGTACTCTCAACGACATCACAGGGTAGAGAGTTCCAAACATTAACAACTCGATTGAAGAAGAAGTGTTTAGCTTCGTGCGATGATAATCTTTTACCACTTATCTTCAAATTGTGATTTCTTGTTTTATTTGATCGATCAATTGTAAAGTAATCTTCCGCATTAATATCACTGGATCCTTTAAACATTTTAAACACTTCTATTAGATCGCCTCGCATTCTTCGTTTTGATAGGCTGAATAAATTTACTTCTTTCAGCCTTTGTTCATATGATAAAATTCTCAACCTAGGAATCATCTTTGTTACTCTTCGTTGAACCCGTTCCAACTTTTCTATGTCTTTTCTGTAGTAGGGAGACCAAAACTACACAGTACTCTAGATGGGGTCGAACCAACGAATTATACAGTTTTAATATTACTTTTTCCGATTTATTATTAAAGACTCGTCCGATGAAGCCAACCAATTTGTTTGCAGTTTTAACAATCTTTGAACAATGCTGACCGGGCTTTAAATCGCTTGATAGATTCCAAGATCCTCTTCTTTACTTACAGCAGAAAGTTGTTGGCCATTCATTACGTACCGAACGTAATTGTTATTTTTTCCGATGTGCAACACTCTACATTTGTCAACGTTAAATTTCATTTGCTATTGATTGGCCCAACGTGCAAGTCGATCTAGATCTGATTGTAAAGCTTCTTCGTCGAGTGTCGCAGTTTCTTTACTAGCAATTTTTGTGTCATCAGCAAATTTTGATACTTTGCAAGTGAGCCCATCATCGATATCATTAACATAAATTAAGTAGAGCATGGGGCCAAGCATTGATCCTTGAGGTACGCCGCTTCTGACATCGAGCCAGTTAGATGTAACACCGTTTAGAACTACTCTCTATTTCCGCTCAGAGAGCCAGTCCACAAGCCAATTGTGAATGTTACCCGAGATACCGTGCGCTAATAGTTTGCCGAGCAATCGTTGGTGGGGGACCTTATTAAATGCCTTTTGAAAATCCAGATATATGATATCTACTGATCTGCTTTCATCGAACACCTCAAAAATATAATGATAAAATCAAGTAAGTTAAACACGAACGTTTCCTTCGGAAGCCATGTTGCGAATTATTTATTATATTATTTTCTTCGAAGAACTTCATATTATCGCGAATGATAGTCGCCATTAACCTACAAACAAACGATGTCAGGCTAATTGGTCGATAGTTTCCTGGATGAGACTTGTCCCCCTTTTTGAAAGTTGGTGTGACATTTGCAAGTTTCCAATCCGACGGAACTTTTCCAGCTGTTAAAGATTTATTGAATATGATGGAGAGCGGTTTACAAATATAATGTTTGATTTCTTTTAAGACCCTAGGGGTACTTTTGTCTGGACCAGGAGTTTTGCTTACTTTAATCTTTTCAATTGTGCGTAAAATGTCACTTTCTACGATGAGCACGCCACTTAACATCTTTTCGGTCCATCTAACCTCCGGCGGTTGAGGTGATAAACAATCTTCGTCGGTAAATACGGATGCGAAAAAGTTATTTAGGATTGTAGCCATTTCATTTTCATCGTTCGTGTGGTTACCATTATCATTAGCAAGCGGTCCGATACCACAAGTGAGTGATTATTATTGTTTTCTTTTTTGTGCCCTTCAGCTGTCTCCTTTGTTGTAAAAAAAACACAAAAAACAAACAGTAAATCAATCCACCGGCAAGGCAAGGCGACTTGCTCCCACCAGGGTCTCCAGCGCTGCTGCGACCTTTGCCTGTCTCCTTTTCTTGCTGCCCAAGCTCCGTCCCATCCTACCGTGACGCATATTCCTCTGCCTTCATTTGAACATCAGCAGCATGCAATTTCGTCGTGGGAGGGAAGGGAGAATGTATGTCTTGAAATTTTTTTTCAAGGTGGATGTATATTTCTCTATCATGAAGATTCTTTAAAAAAACAAAGTCCAAAGCCTCACATTACTCTTGTTACCACTTCAGGAAAAGATGTCCGTGTGTTCTCGCTTCAGCCCAACGTGTGGGAGCCGCTTAGGGATGACGTGTATGTCAGGTTCAATATGAGCCTCCAGCACGTGGCCGCCAGCCTGACGGAGATGACTCTTTGCCAGCGAGTACAGCTGACGGCGGTGACCACCCTTAACGTCCTCCTCTCATACGCAACGGCTGAGGATTTTGACAATGCCATCATGATGTGTAAGTAGTCTCTCTCTCTCCACACACACACACACACACACACACACACACACACACACACACACACACATATGATATATTCACTTCCCATTTTGTACGCATGCAGTCACTAAGGATACATATCATACTAAAAATGACGCATACAAGCACTCATACTTTCCACGCACCATACGTGACTGGAAGAGCCTCCCTCAACAGATTTTAGACTGCGGTACAATAGACTCATCCAGAAAACAAATACACACTCACTTGTCACCACAACACACCAACACAAACAATTACACTTGATTCACTTCCCTGCCTTGAACACTCGGCTCCTCCGTCCCCCCAGCACCCAGCACAAATATGCGTGTTATGCACCTATACTTGTGCCCTGCGCATTATTATCAATATCAAGATCACTCTGCTAATTCTTGCACCCATTAAAAAAATTGGTCCAACTTATTTGGTTACAACTTTGGCATTAAATATGTCTCCATTTTCTTATGAAACCGCATTTTGCCATTTTACAATAAAAAAAAAAACAGCAAACGGGAGAGGAAATAAGCTTGTTGGATCTGTAGAGATAATTGTTTGCTGGAGGATTGGTCTGCTGTCATGGCGCCGCAAGAACAATGCTCGTATGGCGCCGAACACAATTAAAAGCAAGCTGCATATGATAAATTTCTAGAGTTCAGAGTGAACAATAAAAATTCTAAGATAATAAAAGTAACATCCGTTAGCAACGGGCCTACAAAAGATGGAAGACAGTTTTCCTGCAAGTAACCAATGACATGTGTCCCAGAGAGAGCGCCTTCTCACCCCTCACCAAGAAAAGAGAGAAACTCCTATTTCCACCCCGACACCGGAAGACTTACCGCTCTCGAAGGTACTCCAGACTGAGGCACTCGACCAGCAAGTGTCGGGTGTCAGAGGGTTATCAAAGAATAATGGCCCGCTCTGAAGCGGGTCATAATTGTTTCCTTCCTGCGACCCCTGATGTGGGCGCACGACCAGGGACGCTCATCCCTAGTCGTCATCTCTCCAATCTGGGTCGTGGCAGCCAGGTCATCCCACCTGCTCTGCCGCACATTGAGTGCGGACCAAACCGTGAGGTACAGATCCCCTTAGGAGAGAAGGAACTGAGACAGGACGAAGCAGTGCCCGCGCCACCCCCTCGGCCACCTTATTACCACTTACAGACCTGGGCAGGACCCGACAGAAGGTCACCTCATGGCCACGCCTTTTGGCCAGAACAAGCCAGTGAAAAATATAAAATTACTGGGTGGGTGCTTGCTAAAGCAGACAGTGTTGCCTGTGAGCCATAGCAAGTGAAAAAGCGACCCACAGGCATGCTAAAAATTGCACGTATTACTGAAGGAATACCAGAAAGCTCTGCTCTGCCAGGGAAAGAGGGTTCCCAGGACGAGGGAACTTTGGGAAGACAGCCCCAAATCCAGCGTCAGCATCGGATTTGGACCCGTCCGTAAATAATGGAATATACGTTGCATGGCTGGCAGGCCACACTGGACACACACATGGCTTACTTATGTTCCGGGGAGTTCAGCCATTCTGTGACGGCTGTTTGGTCCCCCTAACTGATCAATGGTCTAGTGCCCCAGTCTGGGGGGGCGGCGAGAGCGGTGGCTCTCCTCGTGTCGGCAGGTAAGGGGATAGGGAAGCTTCTCTCTGGGGCTGGGAAAGAAGGCGCCCCCCCTGGTAGGTATAAAGTCATGGCTCACAGGAGGCTGGTGTCCTCCATCTCCTGTGGACTTGCTGTCATTGGTGGTTACTCTTGGTATTAGTATTTTTATTATGCTTTTTAACTTTTATTATTATCTCATGTTCGGCGCCATATGGCCACTGTAGTTGCGGTGCCATGAATGTGTAGCCCAGTCGATCAATTACTTAATTCTGAGAGAGAGAGAGAGAGAGAGAGAGAGAGAGAGAGAGAGAGTGTTGGGGTGTTAGGGGAAAATTTGACTATATACTGACGTCCACGTATATTGCAGATATCCTGGAAGGTAAACATTTCTTCCGTTACAACAACATACCTCAGCCAGCCATTGAGCGGCTGGTGATGGACCCTGTTCTGCGGGAGTGGCGGCATTACTGCCATGTAGTGGCTGGTGACACCTACACGGTATATATTGACGGTGTTGCCGTGGCTTGGGGGCCCCTTATGGTGGATGACCGACGCCTTCTTTTGAACGGTACCTTTGTGATCGGTCAGGAACAAGACGGACTCTCTAGCCGGTTCAATAAGCATCAAATCCTGAAGGGATATGTTACTCAGGTGAACCTATGGAACTACAGCCTTTCCGAGAGGCTTATCGAAGCTATTGCCAAGTGTCAAGACAACCCGCAAGGAAACATCCTTTCTAGTGATAGAGAAGAGTTTGAGTTGCTGAATGCTAAGGAATCTTTTGAACCTATGTACAGTTTCTGCCTCAAGGAGGAAAAGTTTGTGATATTTCCTGAAGGCCGATATTTACCTCAGTCTTTAAGAATTTGCAGTTACATCGGATCATCACTCTATGCTCCTCTAAATACTAGCAAGAATCGCGAGTTGTACCAGGCGATGCACACGGAAGATTTCTGCCGAGGGTCAATTAACATGTGGCTTGGCGTGACAGACTCGGAGGAGGAGGGAGTTTGGCGAAGACTTAGTGACGGAAAAGTTGTTCATGATATAAACTTTGCTCAAGGTCAACCAGACAATTTGAAGTCAGAAAACTGTATGATAATGAAGAATGACCTCGGCGAATGGGCTGACTATAGCTGTAGTGACCTGGTTCTAGCTTGTGCTTCCTGTCAACTTGATACGGAGACTTCACTGTACCTTCGAGGATTGTGCATGGGAGCCAAACCTATGACTAAGTTCGAGATACTTGGTTACGTCAACAAGAAACCGTTTTTCCATGGTCATTATGGATACATGATACTCCACAATGCAGACAATTGGATTTTATGGGACACAGTCACCAACACCACCCTCGCTTATGTAACTCTAGCGTCCAAGGATTTGTACCCATTTGGGCGACGCTTGTGGTCCGTGGCAGCGCCCGTGTGCACTAAAGAAGTTGGCAGCCATATTAAGCTGAGTTTGTCCGCGTGTAATGAGAGTCATTACATGTGTGGCGACGGGGAATGCATCGCTCTGGCGGCTCGTTGTGACGCCAAGGACGACTGTCAGGACGAAACAGACGAAGACAACTGTGCAATCCTGCAGATCCCTGAAGGCTACCGCAAATTCAAGCCACCCAAGAACACTGAGAATTATTCCCTTCCGTTGCAGCCTTACTTGCAGGTAGAACTCCTAAGGTTTCTCAACATTGAAGACGTACAATCAACAATAAACGTTGAATTTCAAGTACAGCTGAAGTGGACCGACTCTCGTCTGCGCTTCAAAAACCTCCGCGACAACGTCTTGGCAAACCCACTATCGGAAGAGGAGGTGGAAGCAATCTGGCGGCCGACGCTGCAATTCCCGAACATCAAAGACGGACAACTCAAGATGCTCAAAGAGGGTTTATATGCGGAGAAAGTTGCTAACCCATTGCCAGCCGACATCAATGCTGTGGAAATGGGTGAGTCAATAGTTTAAGGTAGTTGTTGGTCTGTATGGACGAGAAGGGCGTCCTCAATCTCTCCGAGCTGCTTCTCTCTTCCTGTATAATACTAATTTCATATTTTGAGGCCAGAAGGCTGAGTACTTCCTGGTCGCTGCCAAGCAAGCTCACAGCTCTCAAAGTGCTTGGTAGCCTTTCATTTGGGCAAATCGCCGATGTCAAAATTGCAACTAGGTGATTTAGTTCTAAGGGTAAGGTTTTGATTATTGCTCTCAGTCTCCGGAGACCCTGAATGTTAGAAAGCGTGAACAATCTGGTTCTGTTATTCATTATTATTATTTGTTACGTTTCTTTTGTTTTCCTTCAATCTCTCCCAGAGCCTTAGTCCTGCTAATATTATTTGCTGATTATTTAGTGTAACATTTGTGGCCTTAAAGCATTCCTTAAACATCCCTGCCTTGAGTGAGGATGTCATGAGATGGCTGATTTCTTTAAAGATTTTTAGTCGCTCGAATAATTTTTCATTAAAAATCTTAATCCTAATTTACATAACAGCATATGTGACTGCCTCCTAACAGCTATGGGAAGTATCCAGGAATAGGATCAGCCAGCTTCTTTCACGTGTCCTGGAAACTAATGCTCATCACACAGAATGGCTTTCGTCAGTTTGGTGGAGCCACCAAAGTCCTCTCCAACTAGTCAAGCTGTATCAGTCCCAGCTCGTGTTTCAGGGAACTGGTCTTGTGCTAACGGATCTGTGGAGTTGGTGCACCCAACCTCTGCACTTAGTCAATGTTCAGACTAACTTTAATCTGCCAGCTGTTTCTCTTTTCACGGAAGACTTCACAAATCTAGCATTTATATGGATGATAATAATAATGATTTCAACAACATTTATCAAACAATCTTTCATGCTCCATCTCAAGTTGAATATTTTTTTCTTTTTTTTACATTTTATAATGTAATATTGTAGTGCAGCTGACCTGCCTGATGGGCGAGCCTCCCATAACTCACTCTTCGAGGGGGGTGCCTTTTTGGCCGACTGGTTAAGGGGTGGCTCTCCCGTCTCGCTGGTCGCTGGTTCGATCCACGGCTCCGGCAGAATCTTTCCTTGTCTGGATTAATTTCTCGTGCGTTACGTTGCGCGCAGAGATCGTGTGTGAATATAGCAGAAAAAAATTCTGGCATTTCACTGGTGGCAAGGCGGTGTGCATCCTCTCCTGTGATTCTGTTGTGCCTCCCCGAAGGGATAACAGGTAGAGTGATGGCCCACGCTCTCCGAAGAGTTCATAGAAAATGAGAAATCTCAAGACACAAAAATTAATCTAAATAGGAATGGGGAGCCGTGTAGTGCAGCTGACTTGCCTGATGGGCCGACTGGTTAAGGAGTGGCTCTCCCGTCTCGCTGGTTGCGGGTTCGATCCCAGCGCCGGCAAAACTTTTCCTTGTCTGGATTCATGTCTCATGTGTTTCGTTACACGCGGTGGTCGTGTTAGAGCATAGTAAAGCGGAAATTCTGGCATTTCACTGGTGGCAGCGGTGGGATATAATCACTCGTAGCACACCAGAAGCACTCTCCCGTGTCAGGAACAGTTCTAAATCATGCTTAAAGTTTCCTTGGTAATCACAGTCAGATTCCTGACACGTTATTTGTACCAGAATCTGAAATGAATATATTCCGAGCTCCAGGCGGACGAGCAGATTCTTTTTTTTTTCAGACAACCGATTGAACGGAGTATTGGAGTGGGAACACGACTTTTGTATCTTCTGGCTAGGTGGCAATGATATTGATGTAATACAAACCCCAATACACTCTGCAGCACCATTCAGTGGACAGGAAGATCAAACACACCGTAACCAGCCGAACCTCACACTTCACCCAACCCGAGTTTGTAGAAACCCTCTCGGAAGATGAAGTGCATTGGTCGAGTGAAGGGAGAGAAAGAGTAGAGACGAAACTCAGGTCAATCATTAGCGGACACCTGGAAGACGTGTAGAACACCCCTATAGCGAACGGGAGACCGTTGCGTTTCCTTAGGGCCGACGTAACACGGGGATGGAACCCGCGACCAGCTAGACGGAAGAGCCACTCCTTACCCAGTCGGCCAAAGAGGTACCCCCTCGCAGAGTGAATTAAGGGAGGCTCGCCCATCAAGCAAGTCAGCTGCACTACAATATATTTGTTTCACAAAAGTTTTTTTTTTTTTTTTTTAAACCCGAGAGTTGCCTCTGAAGAGCTGCATAAAGATAATTTGGTGTCACTTAAACATTATTTCTTTCCCGTCAGACGACATGGCGGTAAGTCGAGGGTTTTGGTTCGCGTAAGGAAACAGAGCCCAGTAAGGACTGCATTTCCTTCCCCCACAGCCGAGTGGCGGGTGTTGTGATGTTCATGGATTCAGAATAAAGGGTGTCTATGTGATCCATCTTAAAGGGTTTCTGTCAAGATAACATGAATAATGTTAATGAAAATGTTTTCCTGCAATCCAGCTCTTTTACAGTTTTAAAGGTTACGTTTGAACGTGCACGAGACGGGCGGTCAAACAGTACGTACTGACCATCCTGCTGATGACGCACAGCTTTAGGGAAAACATTATGGTCTAATTTTCTGACGTGCCGCAGACGAAGTGTATAGCGGCACATCGGCCCAGGTGGTGCAGCAGCAGCACTACAGCGGCAGCTTCGTGTGTGACTTCAGCGTGTTTTACTACCCCTTTGACGTGCAGCAGTGCAGCGTGTTGGTGCAGCTGGCGTCGCTCAGCAAGCAGCTGGTCATCCTCACTAACGCGAGGTCTTTTGTCGAGTACAACAACAACCGCAACCTACAAATATACGTCGTCAGTCGGTTTTTCGTCACGGAACAGAAGAACTCGAGCAGCACTGAGAACACCATGATAGAGGTAAGCTTATTCTAAAGACGACAATCTGTGTTAATTGTCTTAAAAAGCTTCCAGGGGACAACACGAGTGTATTTACTGCAGGTTATTTTCCGTTAGGAATATCTTTTGATTAACTTAAGTCCGCCTCAGTATAATTCCCTTGCTGTCTTTTGTTTTCATAACGTTTTTTTTTTTCATTTGCATGCCCCCCTCCTTCGTCCTCAGTGCGGTACAGTATCAAAATATCTTGTCTGACACATCTACACTGTTTTAGACCAATTCAAACACTCTTAACCCTGGATCACTAGCGTTGTCCGGAATCCCGTCGAGAGGCCTATTATGTGTCGCTGAGAAAACGATGCCAGGCCTATGAGGCTGGGGGCCCTTGACATCTTAGTTTGGGTTGTGGTCTTGCCCTGTAAGATGCTTTCATGAAGCTCATGTATGTACCATAGATATAGGCCACCATTATCCAAGATTTCAGACATGTCTGGTGAAATAAGAAGTATAACAGTTTACCTCAATAAAATCGTTTTATTTGTTTATCCTTCTTCGTTCTTTCGAAGGCATAAGGCCTAGGGGGCTGGAGAATCCCTGTGGATGTCTGCACTAAACGTCTTGCAAGTTGGGGCAGCGTACCTAAACACTATGGCTGGCTGTGAGTTTTGTAACAAAGGTCCTGAGGTTTTTTGGCCATTTTTACCTTTTTTTTCGTGATGTATTTTTTTAATGCTAATTTCAAGATCCAATTTCATTATTAGATAAATAAATTGAGATATGTATCTACTTTATGTTAATAATATAGCAGTAAACTTTGTACCATTTCTATAGTTGTTTTTTGCCCTGCAAAATGTGTCCGGAATCCCGGACAAGTCTATTACCAAAGTACAATTTATAACTCTGGTGATCCAGGGTTAATCTAAGACTCAATGATATCTCCAGAACCGGACTTTTCCCATGTTTTAATTAGGTCTTGGGGATGTTCTGCAACAGTTAATTAAAATAATTAAGTCATTCTGTCTGGCGTAAAAGTTTCGTATTTTCACACTTTTTAAAATTTACATTGCTCTTACCTTTTTACGGTTTAGTTGTGATCATTCAGTATAATTCAGTTCCTTTGGCAATACTTTTCTGCTCTTACGCAGTTATCCACTCATTTTCAGCAGGTTTTCACCAAGTGGTCGAATAGAAACTGATAGTTGTACCACAATTTAGTAGATTTTGAGTCCGATGAATGACAACTGATTCAGCATGTTTGAAATCCGGAACCTTATCTGACTTCCCTAAATAGTCAAAAGTTTCAAATTTAATCTTCTGGGAAACATAATTTGCTTCCTTACGGTCATATTGTGTTTTTGCAAGGATATCTTTTCGCGGTTCCAACATGCCTCAGAATAGTATTAGTCTCATTTACAACTAGGCTTGTAAGATGTTTGGAACCTGGAATTATTTCAAGAAGCGGGCGAATCTTGTATAGCCTATTTTTATTTAAAGAGGCTGTTTTGTTCAGTTCTGTTAAATCTCAAAAGATTTTGAAACCCAGCCTTGCACAAATGAATAATCATACCCATCCTTCTTCAACAGCTACAACGACTCTTCAGGCTTCCACACCATCCTCATGTACTTGTTGATGTGTATTATTGGGTCACCCTTGATCCCCCTGTTATTGTGTCAGCATGACTAATTTGTAAAGCATATTTGTTTGTTTCCACACAGTTATGTTTTATACACCATGATGCTTTATAATATGTCCATCTCCGACAGTTTGTGTTATTACTGATATGTCGAGTCGAGAAGAATCTCTAATTTTAGCCTTACTGTGTTATATCCCGAGACTGAAAGCGTGTCTCAAATCGGCCCTTTGTGCTCAACATCCATGAAGATTCTGTAACGTACTGGGGGCTGCCTCCAAACGCGAAACTCTCAAGCTACAAAGAAGTAATGTAGAGGACGCCCGAAGTCAGAGTGGTTTGGCCTCGGAGGATTGATTGATTGATTTAAATTAGGCGCCGCAACAGCCAGGGTCATATGGTGCCGCATTCAATGAGTTAAAAACTAAAAAAGGAAAAAAAAAAACTAAACTGAAAGGACTAAAAAAGGAACCTAAAAAAGTAAACTAAGAGCAAAGCCAAACAAAACGAGACGAAACAAATCACACAGAAAACGGTCATAGCTCATGGAGAAGGCCAGCCTTCTCCATAAAGAGAAGTACCTCATGTCCCGGGGAAAGGCATCTCCCTCCCAGCATCAGCGAAAGACGGAATGATCCGTCTTCTCCCCGACACTGCGACAGGTATCGCACTCGCAGGACCCCCAAGAGGTATGAGCTAAAACACGAAGGAGGGACAGGGCTTTCTGACAAGCCGCCTTAACGTAACGTAAATGAGGCACCCAGGTTAGGCGGCTATCAAATAAAAGACCGAGGTAACGAGTCGTCTCTACACAGGACAGTCACCTATTACCAAGATATAAGTCAGTTTCCGGATGAACGCCTCGAAGACGACAGAAATGCATAGCTACTGTCTTTGAGGACGAAAATCGAAAGCCGCGCGTATTTGCGCAATTGGCGACTCTATTAATAGTCAATTGCAGTTTTCGTTCAATCAACGACATCCTTGTCGCAGAAAACGAAATAGACAAATCGTCTACATATAAGGAGCTATGAACTCCATCAGGCAGGACACCAACGACTCCATTAATAGCCACAGCAAATAGCGAAACACTGAGAATACTTCCCTGTGGTGCATCATCCTCAAATGGACAAACCTCGGAAAGAGTACTCCCCACTCTAACCCGTAAAAGACGATGAGATAAAAACTCCTGAATATAAACAGGAAGACGGCCACGAAGACCCAACTCAAACAGGTTAAGTAAAATTCCATAACACCAAGCGGTGTCATAGGCCTTCTCCAGATCAAAAAACACGGTCACCTGGTGGTGATTATTGGCAAAACAAACCAGGACAAGGATACAAGGATAAAAAATAAAAGAGCAAGTCGAACCGAAAACCATATTGCACCGGGGTCATCCGGGGTGCTCAAATCTCCAACTACCACATAAGCCTGACACATCTTCTCCATCGCTTTACAAATGCAGAAAATTAAAAAAAATAAAGTTAGTTAGTTGCTTGGAGATGATCTTGACCTTCCCTTCAGAATGAAAGGGGGACCACACTCCACAGAGATGGAAAATTATATCGGTACCATAAAATGAAATGTAAAAGATCAATAAAAATGTAAAACCACAGTCAGACATGTGGCGTAAGAAAGCATAAGGGATGTCGTCTGGACCTGGCGAGGAATCATGACACTGGGATAAAGCCGTCTTCAACTCGGAGAGAGAAAATGGGATATTATAAGATTCCCCTCCGGTGGAAGCGAAGTTAACGCCGAGTGATTCCACATCCCGGCGATGACGAGCCCCTGGTGCAGTAGGATCTTTCCTAGAGACACTGGCAAAGTGCTTGGCGAATAGGTCAGCAACAGTCTTAGGGTCCGCCACCGTTTCCCCTGCATGCGATAACACTGGAGGGGGAGGGGGGGAAAACTTCCCAGAGATCTTACGAACTCTGTTAAAGACTTCTGTGAGTGTAGTTCTGGTAGTGATGGAAGAGAGATAAGCCTTCCAAGAAATTCGTTGAGATTCCTTGAAAGTGCGTCGTGCTCGAGCACGCGCTCGCCGAAAAGCATCCAAACACTGGGGGTCCCCACGGTGACGACGAAGTCGAGAGAATGCAGCACGCTTCTCTTGCACAGCAGTAGTGCAAGCGGCGTTCCACCAGGGAACAGGACGTTTAGGGAACTGGCCAGACGTCCTCGGGACGGATTGAAGGGCTGCAGAATGTAGGGCATCAGTGAAATAGGATGCAGCCTCGTCAGAAGTTCCAAAGTCAGCCAACGGACGAAGAGAGGAGCTAAGTTCCGTAAATCGCTGCCAGTCTGCTTTATCTAGACGCCAGCGAGAAAGGCGGGACTGTGGTACAGAATCAATGCGTTCCAATAAAATTGGAAAGTGGTCACTGCCATACAAGTCCGGTAAGACCCGCCAACGAAAATCAGGAAGAGAATTGGAAGTGCAAAGTGAAAGATCTATAGAGGTAAAAGTACCAGTCTGGCTATGAAAATGTGTCACCTCCCCAGAGTTTAAAATTTCTAATCCCTGATCCTCAATAAAAGAAGCAACTAAAAGTCCGCGTGGGTTGGTAGCACCATCATCCCACAACGGATGGCGACCGTTAAAATCCCCTAATAAAAGTAAAGGCGAGGAAAGTTCCTGCACCAGGTCGTCAAGATCGTGTCTGTCAACGGGAACACCAGGAGGGAGATAAAGGTTACATAATGTATAAAATTTGCCCAAATAAACCTTAACAGCAACAGACTGCAGCGTTGAGTGAAGCTGTAATGGGACATAAGGGATATCACAGTGAACGAATATGGCGGTGCCACCATGGTGGCCCTGTCCAGGATTAGGGGTACTGTAAACGGCACGAACCCAGGAGGACTAGAGTGAGTGTAGTCTCCGAGCATTGTCTCTTGTAAACAAAGGCAAGCAGGAGAAAACCGAGATATCAATGTTCGGAGTTCCTCCCACGAGGCTCGTAGGTCTCTACAATTCCACTGGAGGAGTAGGAAGATGTCTATTTTCGAGTCCGCTCCAGGCGAGCCCCTGAAAGAGACTGCTTTTTACCCACCTGATTCGGTACGGTAATACGACGAGAAGAGAAGACTGGGACCCGAGAGAAGCCGGGTCGAGGGACCTCGAGCTTTTTCCCAACAAAGGAACCCGCGCCCCCTCCGGACGCCGCGCACTACTAGAGCCAGACCGCACGCCACTCCCCGAAGCTACATGCTCGCGGGGAGGCTTCCCAACACTATCTCCAAGGGATTCCTCAGTTTCTATATCCCGATCAGGAAAACCACTAGAAGCAACAGGAACTGGAACAGAGGGGTCTTAGCAGGCTCAATATGAGCCTCAGCATCTTCCTCCATAGGCCTATCCTGAGAGACCCCAGAATCATGTATACCTACAGTAATCTTAGTTGGCGGAACAGATTCAACTGAATCTGTAGAACCGCGATGTCGCTTCTTCATACCTCTGGCGGACTTCGGCGAAGCAATGTGAGGTGCATGTACATCAACATGCATCACCTGGGACGAGGCCGGAGAAGCCCCATCAGAACCTGGAGGTGACTCGACAGGACAAAAGGGAAAATCTATTATGGGACGTAATAACAGTAGCTTGAAAGGGCCGGGAGGAAACCGTAGAGGACACCTGAGCAGCGGGCTGGGCAGAAGAGCGAGTGCCTAGCGATGAGGTGTACGTCTTTGCTCCAGTACCGGCCTTCTGGCGGTAGAGGAGTTCACGGCGCGCACTACCAAGGCTGATAAACTGACTATTTGCAAGTTGCAAAATATCCTGTTCCAGGCGATATCGTGGGCACTGTCTGGAAGACAACTGGTGAGCATCCTGGCAATAGAAGCAATAAGCATCTGACTCACATTCCGCCGTGGAGTGTGAGCCTAATGCAGAACAATTACCACACCGAGAAGGCTCAGTGCAGTATTTCTTACCATGACCATACCCGTAACATGAAAAACACTGTAGAGGGCGATCAACAAAAGGCTTTACCCGAAGATGGAGGGGGCCAATACTGACACGGTCAGGGAGGGTAGAACCAAAAAAGGTGAGAAGTATCATGTTAGCTGAACCCTTCATCTTGGACACCTTATGAACAGAACTCATGGAGGTCATGATTATATATACTGCCTTTACTATAATTGAAGGTATGGTGTGCTTTGACCGTTTCAAACATGTTGTCAGCAGGGCATGGTAGATGTTGCAGCATTTTAGCTTGAGTAATATCTTTAGCCCTGACTAACACTCCCTTCCCATACTTTTTCAGATTCCCCTCAGGGATCATGGCAATTTCTTTGGCGAGGTACCTAGCAGCATGAATGAAGTTGCCACGCCCATTCCTATAGTATGCAACAAACCAACGAGGGGGAGGGACCTGGCTGTCCCTGGGAGTTGGCTCTAACAAAGCGTCTTCGAAGAGGTTCGGGACATAGTCCATGTCACTGTCAGAAATATTGGAAGAGCGGAGAAGTTTCGCTTGAAATCCAGCACCTGCGATAGGCAGAGTCGCAACAGCATCACACGCCGACTGGGCTTCAGCGCTGGAAGCAAAGGTCACATAGCATCTGTTTGACTTGAAGTCTCCATCATAAATGAGACGGATACGAAGGACTGTGCCAAATGGCTTGAGTAAGGAGTGCAAGGCACGGTAGGAAAACGATGGATCGATATTCACCATCTGAAGTGCGTCCAGCTTGGAAGAGGGACGCACATCAGAGTTACCCCCAGAATGGGAGGCAGCCTTGTCAGACACACGTGGACTTTTGTGTCGCACGGACTTGTTTTGGTCAGCCCCTCTAGGAGGTAGGGACTTTCCAGCGGCACCACCAGGAACGGTGAAAGGCTCCAAGGTGGCGACGAGAGAGGACCGTGTAGGGGTAATCGGGGACAGGCGGACGTCAGGGAGAGAGGCAGGCCGAGGCAAGGGAAACTTACCCATACACAGGGGAGGTGTTTCACTCCCCCACACCCCCACCCACCACGGAGCCCAACAAGGGGAAGCTGAATGTTGGGGCCAGACCGCACCCAACAGCCCCAGGGGTAATGGGGTGGTATACGCATCCACTGCCAGGTGTTTAACGGCGGCCGCGGGACCGTTGCGACCGCTCACCCGGCAATGACCACTTGGCCCTAGCCATCGCATGACTAGCCGATTGATTCAGTGGGGCCACACTGAACCACCCGTCTTTCCCCAACCCTCCCACCAAAGGAGCGTGTTGCCCACCGAGGGGAACTACACCCTGCCCCGCGGTGGACTCAACCCCCAGATGAGAGGGCACGGGGAGTATACGGGACGCCACGCACGGCAAACACGTGGGGAGACAGTAGCCCTGCCCTGGGTGGTAAAAGGGCAGGGCGGGAGAAGGCAACAACACCAGTAGGCCTCCTCTACCGGTGATGAGGGGGGAGCACTTGGTCCACGAGGCCAACGGACATCGAGCCCTATCGAGGTGGGCAAGCCACCACGGTAGGTGGTGCCGCCGACCTCGCTTCAAGCCCCGTCACCACGACAAGGTGACTCCCCTTCGACGGGGTGGCTTCGGAGGAGACGCTCAAGAATATCTATCGAGGAGAGTCGCGATGAGAGGCTTGCTGGGAATCGGTATCTGTTTAGGACTCTGTCACGTAAGACTAGAACTCTGCTGAGGAATGACAAGGAAAGGTAAGTTAGGAGTGTCGCTGTGGATGTCGAGGGTCATTTCAACGCAAATGACCTCCGACCTTACTTTGAACAGCTGTACACGGCAGACCCTCCTAGCGTGCAGCTCCCAGTCGCTGAATTTCAAATAGCGGTGATGCCCACCGATGACATAGCCCATTCTCTCCTGAGAGGCTATGGCAAGATTGAGGGGTGGAATAGCCTCACCAGTGTAGAGCTGCTCAAAGCTGGAGGTGGTACCATAATCCGTGGATTGCAAGCGGTCTTGGGTGGAATGGCATCACCAGTGTGGAGCTGCTTAAAGCTGGAGGTGGTACCATGATCCGTGGATTGCAAGCGGTCTTGACTGCCGTATGATTAATTGGTACTATACTTGCTTACTGGTAGAGGAGGCTGCTTGCCCCCATCTGTGAAGAAAGAGAGGTGCGTCAGGACTGTACCAACTACCGCTTCACTACGAAGTTCAGTGTGCCAGGCAAGGTGCTTGCCCGTATATTGCTCATGCGATTTCACAGCCACCTGCTAAAACTGGAAAGACCTAATCAGTCCTTGTTCACGTCTGGTAAGTCTGCAGACGACGGTATCCTAGCACTGCTCTTACTGGAGGAGCGCCGATGTGTTTCAACAGGGTAATCTTGCCGCCCATGTATTCATCATGAAGACGTGTGATTCAGTGCATCGTGAGGCATTCTGGGATTTTCAAAGCCGTGGGATACTTGCGGGGGTTGTTGGTCTGTTTGCTTGGCTTGAACTCTGGGAGTGAGTGTGTTGTGAAGTGGGGGAGGGAGCTTCTCTCATGTGAACATTAAAGTGAGGCATGAATGCGTTCTTGTCCCACCCCTTTTATACAGCAGTACTGGCTGGTATTAGTCAGGGTTGAGAAGCAAACTCATTGTGCAACATTTTTAATAAAATCACATAGTGGTGCAGAACAATGGAGGATCATTGACAAGTCTTAAGACGGACTGACTTATCCTTGGACTTGGTT
>NC_066514.1:5716937-5741937 GCF_024679095.1 Eriocheir sinensis
TTCCTATTGAGAGGGTGTTCTGTTGAAAGAAGTTGAAGAATGCAGAGTGGAGTCATCAGAGAGAGGGCATAGAAAATATAATTCCTAAAAATATTAATAACAGTCATAAAGTTGTCAGAGGGGGGATAAGTAGGAGAAATATGCCCAGTATCATCCATAGTGGAGTTGTTACAGGAGTTTGAGCGAAGAGTTCAGCCTTAGAGATAGATGAGACTGCATTGCTGCCGTCTTGGCTAAGAAGAGGCGTGAAAGAGGAAGAAGTGATATTGGAGGAGATATTTTTGGCTAAGTGACAAAAGTCTCTGGAAGAATTAGAAACAGGAAGATGTAGACATTTGCTATGGATAAAGGAGTTTTAGGTAAGTCGAAGAATAGATTTGGCACAATTCCGGGCGGAAATGTAAATATCATGGTTAGCGGGAGTTTGAAGGCTCTTGGTACTTTTTGTGTGATGCCTCTCTATCTTTGACAGCACGAGAACAAGCGTGATTAAACCAAGGCTTTTTAGCATGAAGAGTAGAGAAAGAACGTGGAATTTATGCCTCCATCCCAGAGACAATCACCTCTGTGATGCGCTGGGCACATACAGAGGGGTAATCATCATCAAGCAAGCAGTAATCATTCCACGGGAAATCGGAAAAGTACATCCTCAGGTCGTCCCACCGAGCTGAAGCAAAATGCCAGAAGCATCGCCTCTTCGGTGGGTCCAGAGGGTGTACAGGAGCGATAGGACAGGATACAGAAATAAGGTTGTGATCGGAGGAGCCCAACGGAGAGAACAGTTTGACGGAGTAAGCAGAAGGGTTAGAGGTAAGGAAGAGGTCTAGTATGTTAGGCCGGTCTCCAAGACTGCCGGGGATACGTGTAGGGTGCTGATTGCTGAACCAACTGCTCCAGGTCATTGAGGAGGGCACAGTTGTAGGCTTGTTCACCAGGCTGATCAGTGAAAGAGGATGAAAACCAAAGCTGGTGGTGATTATTGAAATATCCCAAGATGGAGATTTAAGCTCCGGCATGTGACGGAGCGGCAGAAACCGCTAGTGTGAATGGGGCCTTACCCTCGAGGCCTTGCATGTTCAAAAGCGTGCTCCCTCACCAGACTTTTGCAGCTCTTGGGTGGGAAGCGTCAGGCTCAAGTTATTTAGTGGGGAAAAGGAATTAAGTTTTTCCAAGAAAATTAAAAGGGTACGTCATAAAAAAAAGTTTGGGAGCCACCCGACATATTCACACTGAGGTGTATCCTGTACCTGTATAACCAGAAAAGAGTGTAGATTCAAAAGTTGTGCTTAAAAACTTGACATGATGATAAACAGTTAAACACTAATACAGTGGCTCTCAATCTTTTTTCAGTGATGGAGCCCTGAACTTAAAACCCCTATGTGGCACCCCTTTTTCACCCCTCTCCTCCTCGCATGAATTAACTTCTTATACACAATAATACCTGTTTAAATTACTTTAATTAATTAATTAAAATTATTACCCACACTTAAATCAAAATTAACATACAGTACAGTACATGCCCAAACATAGAACTCATCAGTAGAACTATTAACTTAAGAGTTATAAATGCAAACTAACATAAAAAGAAAATAAGGCATGATTCAAAATTCATGATAATCTTGTGGCACCCCTAGGCACTGTCCGCGGCACCCCTAGGCACTGTCCGCGGCACCCCTAGGCACTGTCCGCGGCACTCCTAGGCACTGTCCGCGGCACCCCTAGGCACTGTCCGCGGCACCCCTAGGCACTGTCCGCGGCACCCCTAAACACCTGTCCGCAGCACCCCTAGGCACTGTCCGCGGCACCCCTAAACTTTTGTCCGCACCCTAGGCACTGTCCATGGCACCTAAACTATCCATAGCACCCCCTAAACATGTCCATAGCACCCACCTTCCTAAACACTGTCCGCGACACCCCTAGGCACTGTCCGCAGCACTCCTAGGCACTGTCCGCGGCACCCACAGGCAATGTCCATGGCACCCCTAGGCACTGTCCATGGCACCCCTAGGCACTGTCCATGGCACCCCTAGGCACTGTCCATGGCACCCCTAGGCACTGTCCATGGCACCCCTAGGCACTGTCCGCGACACCCCTAGGCACTGTCCGCGGCACCCCTAGGCACTGTCAATGGCACCCCTAGGCCCTGTCCGCGGCACCCCTTAGGCACTGTCGCAGCACCCCTAAGCACTGTCCGCGGAACCCCTAGGCACTGTCCTCGGCACCCCTAGGCACTGTCAGTCGCCATAGCACCCCTAGGCACTGTCCATGGCACCCCTAGGCACTGTCCATGGCACCCCTAGGCACTGTCCGCGGCACCCCTAGGCACTGTCCGCGGCACCCCTAGGCACTGTCCGCGGCACCCCTAGGCACTGTCCATGGCACCCCTAGGCACTGTCCGCGGCACCCCTAGGCACTGTCCATGGCACCCCTAGGCACTGTCCATGGCACCCCTAGGCACTGTCCGCGGCACCCCTAGGCACTGTCCATGGCACCCCTAGGCACTGTCCATGGCACCCCTAGGCACTGTCCGCGGCACCCCTAGGCACTGTCCATGGCACCCCTAGGCACTGTCCGCGGCACCCCTAGGCACTGTCCATGGCACCCCTAGGCACTGTCCGCGGCACCCCTAGGCACTGTCCGCGGCACCCCTAGGCACTGTCCGCGGCACCCCTAGGCACTGTCCGCGGCACCCCTAGGCACTGTCCATGGCACCCCTAGGCACTGTCCGCGGCACCCCTAGGCACTGTCCGCGGCACCCCTAGGCACTGTCCTAGGCACCCCTAGGCAATGTCCATGGCACCCCTAGGCACTGTCCGCGGCACCCCTAGGCACTGTCCGCGGCACCCTTAGGCACTGTCCGCGGCACCCCTAGGCACTGTCTGCAGCACCCCTAGGCACTATCCGCAGCACCCCTAGGCACTGTCCGCGGCACCCCTAGGAGCACCCCTAGGCACTGTCTGCGGCATAGCACACCTAGGCACTGTCCATGGCACCCCTAGGCACTGTCCGCGGCACCCCTAGGCACTGTCCGCGGCACCCCTAGGCACTGTCCATGGCACCCCTAGGCACTGTCCGCGGCACCCCTAGGCACTGTCCATGGCACCCCTAGGCACTGTCCATGGCACCCCTAGGCACGGTCCATGGCACTCCTAGGCACTGTCCATGGCACCCCTAGGCACTGTCCGCGGCACCCCTAGGCACTGTCCATGGCACCCCTAGGCACTGTCCGCGGCACCCCTAGGCACTGTCCATGGCACCCCTAGGCACTGTCCGCGGCACCCCTAGGCACTGTCCGCGGCACCCCTAGGCACTGTCCGCGGCACCCCTAGGCACTGTCCGCGGCACCCCTAGGCACTGTCCATGGCACCCCTAGGCACTGTCCGCGGCACCCCTAGACACTGTCCGCGGCACCCCCAGGCAATGTCCGCCACTGGCACTGTCCGCGGCACCCCTAGGCACTGTCCATGGCACCCTAGGCACTGTCCGCGCACCCCTAGGCACTGTCCGCACCCTGGCACCCCAGGCACTGTCCGCAGCACCCCTAGGCACTGTCCATAGGCACTGTCCATGGCACCCCTACATCCGCCTAGCACTGTCCACGGCACCCTAGGCACTGTCCGCGGCACTGTCCGCAGCACCCTAAGCACCCCTAGGCACTGTCCGCGGCACCCCTAGGCACTGTCCGCGGCACCCCTAGGCACTGTCCATGGCACCCCTAGGCACTGTCCGCGGCACCCAGTTTGAGAACCTCTGCACTAATACGTACACACGGCACACGCGGCCAGACAGCCACGCCTGGCAGCGTCACAGCCTCTTACTAATATAACAAACTTTTAAGGTTCCTTGGCCCTGCTGTGTGCCATAGTACTAGTGTGGTGCCGCGAGTCATGTTTGTCCTGAGCCTCTAATGTTCTGGTGTGTTATGTACACATTTTGCCCCACACGTCATCGCCATAACCAGGCACACGGCACACACACACACCGCCACAACGCACGGCCCCATGCAGCCCTCGCCTCCATCCTGCGGGCCCCTGTGCACACAGCCCCCAGCAGCCCTGTATCTTAAGATCCATGTACTAAAAGGTTGCCAGAAAAACTATACCTTACAGCAGCAGGCGTTCACAATTACAGCCTCCAGACACCAGTGTGCACGGTGCCTCTATGGCATGGCGCGGCGGCCATACTGACTTGCTACTTGCCTATATATATATATATGTATATATATATATATATATATATATATATATATATATATATATATATATATATATATATATATATATATATATATATATTGAGGTTTTTGTTTGTCCTGCCTTATTTCATTAGGCTATTAATATTATTATATTATCGCCACACATCGCTTACTATTCCAGCAGACAAATTCAGAGACAAACACAGAAAAGCAGAAATAACTGGCTGACTATTATTATTATTATCATCATTCTTATTATAATGATAATTTTTCTTCTTTAGTTCTTCTTCTTATCATTATTGTTATTATTATTATTATATATATGCATGATACTTCAGTCACTTAACGACGAGTTCGGTGTTCTACATAAAATGAGAATAATTTATAAGATAATAATAATAATAATAATAATAATAATAATAATAATAATAATAATAATAATAATAATAATAATAATAATAATAATAATAATAATAATAATAATAATAATAATAATAATAATAATAACAATAATAATAATAATAATAATAATAATAATAATAATAATAATAAAATAATAATAATAATAATAATAATAATAATAACAATAATAATAATAATAATAATAATAATAATACAACAAACACTAATAGGCGTCACCTTCACCTACACCGACGATGTTTCCCTCACGAGCTTGTTTTGTTTCCGTCACGCACTCAGGCGTCACCCTTCACCTACCTACGATACCGTTCAGCGAGATTCATGCTACAACAAACACTCAGGCGTCACCCTTCACCTACCTACGATACCGTTCAGCGAGATTCATGCTACAACAAACATTTACATTCAAGTTTTTAACATCACTTGATAAAGTACAGTTCTTTTGCTTCAACATTATGCAAAAATATGTTCTTTAAAGTAAATAACATCTCTGCTACAAGCAAAGCAACAAGCAAAGCAATTCATCTGCTACAGTCATATGAAACACAAGGCGCCGTCACTCACGGTATCACGCGTGGCTGGAGCGGGAAATCAAAACTCCATCATTATCCACAGCGGCATTATATATGCCGGCATAGCTGGAGATCTGGAGGGCGGGGGCTCTGGGGTCTTGTCTCATTCTGGGGATCCCCCCCCCACATACTTCTACAAATGAGTATGGCAACAAATGGGGCTCCCAAATGGACCATTTGGGGGAGCGGCGGACCCCTTTGTTGGGGGCCTTGGAGCGTCTTCTTATATGACCCCAACACCCCTTCCCTTAGCTACGTCACTGAATTTAGCCATTAGACTTGAGCCTGTATCATGGCACCCCCCTCAAGCTGTCACCCGGGGCGGACCGCACCCCCGCCCCCCCTTACTACGCCACTGTGAACTACTATTATTTGTTAAAGCAATAGACTGCCGTAATATAGTAGTAGTGGTAGGGATTTTGAGGGTTTGTAGTGTCAACTTCGGTTCTAGGACAGAGTTCCTAATAGGCGTACCTAACAATCACCAAATGGGGGGTACAAACTTGGCGGAGGGACTTTTTTGGCAGCCATAGCCGGTAGCGGGCTAAAGAGTAGCCTATCCAGATATTTTGTTTTTATTTATGAATGATCCACGAGACATCCTAGAGTTAAATCAAAGTATGTGTTTATCTTTGTATTCATTCATACACACACTGGTAATATTTCTGTGGGGTCTGATTCACTTGTTTGAGTAAAATTCTATTGTGATAAACAGGCACCAATTCAGGTCACTAGTAAAAATGAAACAGGTAATGTAAGTTTGCCTCCATGAAATATACACAAATAGATAAATATGAAAGCTCACGAACTCACAATGTGACATCACCTGCTTTGCGCAGTAAAAATATGCTATTTCAGGTATCTGACACCCGTAAAAAAGGGGTGCGCGCTGCCTCGGGCCTTGTAGCTACAGCCTCAACGTTGCCAGATTGTCGTACTCATCCGATTATATTTCACGACTTCCTACCCCCAAACTGTTTTTGGTTATAAGGATTCTTTACGAAATAGAATTATAACGCTACCTTCTCTACCTTTGGAAACATCCTGAATCCTGGATCGGCTATGGTGATGTTGACCCGTGGGCTTCGGCTATGGAAAGCCGAGAAGTGGCCGAGAAACGACAAAATTACACTGCATTTTGAGATTAAGTAAAGAGCATGGAACGTACATCAGAGTACTCCTTCCATTATCATAAAGCCGTTAAAAATATTTACTTTTACTCGAACTCCATTCCTTCTGGGTGGTGTTTGTTACAAAATAAACAGTCTCGTGACGCGTGGCATCTAGCCGAGAGTCGCTTGTTGTCTACTATTGAGAAATTAACAAGTGATTACTGTATGGATAGCTAATTCAGTATGCCTTGACCCTACAGCACCACCTATGACAAAAAAGCCCACCTCAAGATCACTAACCCATCACAATGACCCAGGGCATTCATGGTGGGTTGCGCTATGCCACTACCGTCTACAATTAGCTCGAATTAGGGGTTTTATGGCGAGCCCTTTTTAGGGTCCACCGCACCACACCCACGACTCGTGAACGCCCCGAAAAGGGTCTGCCGTTAAGTACGCTTATTACCCTCACGGTGTGGACAGAATAAGGCCTAAAACTCCCCGCGGTCACTTTCCTCCTTGTGTCTGTTGCGCGCAAAGGAAGGAGAGTATAATCCCTCATCGGCCTAGGGATTACCCAGGGCTGGGCTAATGAGATGCTCAGCTCTCCAGGGAGCTCTTTTCTCACGACACACACACACACACACACACACACACACACACACACACACACACACACACACACACACAGAATAATAAAAGAAAGAAAAAGTAGATATCTATCCATCTATCTATCTATCAATCAATCTATCCATCTATCTATCTATCTATCTATCGAGACAGAGAGAGAGAGAGAGAGAGAGAGAGAGAGAGAGAGAGAGAGAGAGAGAGAGAGAGAGGAAAAATGGGGAAAAAATGAGAACATAATAATGTGAAATAAATAAATAAGCAGAAATAAGAATAAGAATAGATAATATTAATAAAAATAATAATAACAATACTGATATGTAATCATAATAATAATAATAATAATAATAATAATAATAATAATAACAATAACAATTACAATAACACTAATAATAATTATAATAATAATAATAATAATAATAATAATAATGATAATGATAATAATAATAATAATAATAATATCAATAATAATGATAATATTAAATGTTAATATCAAAATTATTATAAATACCAATGACAAGGTATTTGAATATATGAAAATATTGATAATGATATGATTAAAACAGCAAGAATTTTGATACTAAGTTAAAAAGAAAATTCATGCTATTATTATTATTATTATTATTATTATTATTATTATTATTATTATTATTATTGTTATTATTACTATTATTATTTCTATTGTTATTACTTTTATTATTATTATTATTATTATTATTATTATTATTATTATTATTATTATTATTATTATCATTATTTTTGTTATTATTTTTATTATTTTTATTATCATCATTATTATCATCATCATCATTACTACGTATTATTGTTTTATATATTTTTTTTCCCGCTTTCCTTCTCTATCTTTCTTTGCCTTTCTCCGTTTTGATATTAATCTTTCTTTCATTTCTTTCTTTCATGTTTTCTTCTTTCCATAATTCTCTATCTCTTTCTTCTGTGTTTCGGTGTCCCTTTATTTAACTTTTATTTTTGTCTTACTTCTTCTGTGTTTCTTTATTATTCTTTCTCTCTTGCGTACTTTTGTTTTTCCTTTTATAGCTTTTTTATTTCCCATTTGATTTTCATCGTAATTTTTTTCTTATTTTCCTCCTTCCATTATTTGCTCTCATTTATTTATTAATTCCTATGATACTCACCACCTCCCTCTATGTAGCTTTAATACCTACTCTTTCTTTTGCTCCTTGGTTTGCTTTCTCGCTCTATGTTGCTCTTTTATTTCCTGGCTCCCTTCTTGCTTCCAGTTACTATTTTTCTATCTTTATCTCATGCTGGGTTGATGCATTCATTTTTCTCTATTTTCTTTTATTTTCTCTACATCTTCACCTTCCCTTTTTTCTTCGTTGTCATTCAGTCTCTCTCTCTCTCTCTCTCTCTCTCTCTCTCTCTCTCTCTCTCTCTCTCTCTCTCTCTCTCTCTCTGTATCTATCTATCTCTTTATCTATCCACCATATGAACGAAATATTAATGCTACGAAAATAGTCAGAAAACAATTATAATGATGGAAAATACAAACGTTGTAGTATTTTTAGCGGGAGTGAGAGAGGTGTCATGGTGAGTCACGACATATTTGGCTGTAGCTGGTATACCTGAAGATTAAGTGAGGGGCTCCATGGGTGCGCCTGTGGCCTACCTGGATGGTCCCTTGAGTATCGTCAGACCCTTTACCCCCCAATTTCCGAGTCGGGTGCAGTCCCGACATGAATGAACCAGGAAGGTCAGCTTGTCTTTCTTCATTCCCCTCGACCTTGGCCATGCCCCTCCGGCTACCTCAACTTCTTCCCTCCCCGTCCCTGAGGCATAAACTAATCTCTATGGCATGTAGACTCTCTCTCTCTCTCTCTCTCTCTCTCTCTCTCTCTCTCTCTCTCTCTCTCTCTCTCTCTCTCTCTCTCTCAACACGGAAAAAGTGTGATAGTCAGTTTCTGGTCAGTACACATATCGGGTGCGCATCTCATAAGCTTCTGCAGATGTGAATGTTTCGCATGCAAGAAATGAAATGCCTGAATTTTATCTCTTTACTCCACTCCCACACGGCCACTGCGTGTAACGAAACACACGAGAAATTAATCCAGACAAGGAAAGGTTTGCCGGCGCCGGGAATCGAACCCGCGACCAGCGTAACGGGAGAGCCACTCCTTTACCAGTCGGCCAAAAAGGTACCCCCCTGGCTAAGTGGGTTATGGGAGGCTCGCCCATCACGCAAGTCGTGTCACTACAGAAACTCAATCGGGAGGGAGGAAGGAATGAAGCCTGGGAGATGGTATTATTGTCCAGTGGGCAATCAAATGTTTTATCCTGGTGATACATCCCCTAGCGCAGTAACTATGCTCCCCCTGTACAACCCCCCACACACACAAACAAACAAAAAGAATTAAACAAATAGAGAAAAAAAAATTATAAAAATCCCATCCGGCTTTTGCCTGGAGGACGCGAGACGGGGACAGGAACGAGGAAATGAGGTAAGAGGGCGGGAGAGGGAAGGAGGGAGGCAGGGCTGCGCTCATCACCACATCTCCGCTGCAAACAAACGCCACCACTGGGTGCAGCCCTCGTGACCACCTGATCACACCGGTGTAGGACCCCACAGCTGCCTCCACACCTAGCCATTCTCTAAGTTCGCCTCAACTACACTGTATCTATTTTTTGGTAAAATAAAACTTCAAGTAACTAGTTCCTAATGTCCTTGTCATCACGATCGCCTTCCCGCCCACTAAGGATACAACAGGAATACTATTGGTAATTATTTTGACTGCAGGCTTTTATTTCATAAAAAGAAATATTGACACACACACACACACACACACACACACTCACACACACACTCACATATATACACGCACATATACACACACATAAATTAATACATATTGATATGCAAGTGAGATGTACTTAGTGCAAATATATATATATATATATATATATATATATATATATATATATATATATACATATATATATATATATATATATATATATATATATATATGTATTTATGAATAGAGAGAGAGAGAGAGAGAGAGAGAGAGAGAGAGAGAGAGAGAGAGAGAGAGAGAGAGAGAGAGAGAGAGAGATACACGCACTGCCACTGAATTTTCCACTGAATTTACAAAAGACAAGTATCTTGTCACGGTTAGGCCTTTCTTCATGCATGTGACAATATACTGCAGAGAATAAACGAAAATCATGGGTTGCCTTGCGGCGCACCTAGGAGGAACACAGCAGCTGAATCGTAATACAGTGGTACAAAGGTGGTAAGTACCCAATAATAGAAACATTGTAATGGTATATAATAAGATAAACTAGATATCTAAAAAAAAGGTACAAAACAAGGCCAGGATATACTGCAGAGAAAAAATGAGGTAAAAAATACAAGATATAATCAGAGAGAGAGAGAGAGAGAGAGAGAGAGAGAGAGAGAGAGAGAGAGAGAGAGAGAGAGAGAGAGAGAGAGAGAGAGAGCACATGCCTGTATGTACAAGGTGTACTTGTGAAGCAACAATAGTGATCGAAGCGTGGGTCCCGAACAATGAATCTCTCTCTCTCTCTCTCTTCACAGAACCACTTTTGATGATGGCAGTAGTCCTTCATGGTATGGTAAGCACGAAAACACTCATTGAGGCATAAACCAACGTTGCTTTCTTGGACCTCTTGTTGTTTGGCTGCACACATGGCATCTTATTCGTTTCCTTCCTTTGTTGCCCACCTCAGTTTGTTTGAGGTAGTGACGATCGATGCTACCGCCGACTCTGCCAGATAGAGAGGTAGCGCGGCGACCTTTGTTGAGGTTTCTTGGATCTCCATAATCCTCAAGAAGCTGATATGCGATGTTGTAAGTGAACTGGCCCAGTGTCAGTTTCTTGGTTGTGTCAGTGCTGTGCTTAAGTCGCCAGATGCTGTATGCATTGAGTATTGTGATATCTATCAAGTGGAAGAAGAGTTTGTTATACCACTTGACAGATTTCCTGATGCACTCAACTCCACTTATCTGGCTGTCTGTCTTGTCTACTGGACGCATATTCTGATTGTTGTCGACCACAGCATCAGGCTTTAGGATAGTCTTCCTGACCCTGTAGTGGAGTTTCCCACTCTTGGTCATATCGCCCTTGTGGACTGTAGTTAGCAAGTGGACTGCCCGCTTATCATTCCACTTGACGGCGATGACACCGCCAGATTGCTCTCGCTGGATGTAGCTGTTTCGCTTTTTTCCTTTTTTCTTTCTCTGTGTCCTTTCTCTCTCGCTGTTAGCAGGAACTTCATCATTTTCTTTGTCATCACTTGAGCTGACGTTTTCAAGCTCGGTCATCTCTCCATGGAAATTGGGCATGAACTCTCTGTTTGGCCGCACATTTCCACAGGACCCTGTTTTATGGTCATGCAGGTAATGACACAGAGCAGGGCTTGTATACCAGTTGTCGGTGTAGAGAATATGACCTCTACCCAAGTAAGGCGACATCATCTTTTTGACAATGGCACCAGAAATGCCGATAGGGTCTGCCTTGCTTACCTTTGGAATATCTGTTTCCGTGGCTGTGTATACAATTATATTTAAGACAATTCCTGTCTTACAGTCACGGAGTACAAAGATTTTTATTCCAAAGTGGTGTGTCTTGCTTGGAATATATTGTTTGAAAACAAGACGACCCTTGAATAATGGATAGAAATACTTTTGATACCGTATATTCAGCATTGAAAATATCCCTCTTACCTTCCAAATACGGTCACCAGGGCTGGGATGGTCATTATTTGCAAAGTGTAGACATCGCAGCAACAATAAGCATCTGTCCCGAGGCATATATTTTCTGAACACAGGCGTTTGCAGAAGGGTGTCGTTACACCAGTAGTTCTGGAGAACGCGCTTCTTGGCTTGTGGCATCAACAATGTTAATGTAAAAAAACAAAACAAGAAGCTCTCTGGGCGTGGTGTCCATCCTTTGCCGTAACGACCACCTCGGGGAGATGCAATCAATTTGGTGAATCAAGTGATGGTAATAGTTGTTTGTTTCATGGGCAATATATGACATTACCTCGTCATCGAAGAAGGCTAGGAAGAATTCTCTCTGCCTTGCCTCTTCAGTACATGGCCAGTCTTGTGTTATGCCACTACCTTCACACTGAAATGGATGCAAGTCTGGCACAAAGTTAGCCCCCTCTGGCCAGGAAGGTCTCTCTCTCTCTCTCTCTCTCTCTCTCTCTCTCTCTCTCTCTCTCTCTCTCTCTCTCTCTCTGTAGGCTGTACTGTCTAGCATTGTCCTGTAACGTGTCAAGACTGGGCCGTCAAGGGTCGTCAAATTTTTTTCACAGATGTGTTTGTTTGTGAATAAAAGTTTTAATCAATCTCTCTCTCTCTCTCTCTCTCTCTCTCTCTCTCTCTCTCTCTCTCTCTCTCTCTCTCTCTCTCTCTCTCTCTCCTCGCCCGGAGGAGATTAGTGATGGGTGGGGTAGGAGTCTGAGTTATTTCCTGACCTTTCCCTGACCCCACCACTGATCCCCTGACCATCTGAGGCTACCTGTTCACTCGTGTAATTCTTTCCCTAATTGTTTGCTTTATGTTGATGTTAATTATAACAGTAAGTGTTATCCTATGTCTTATTTGTAGTATTATCGATGAACTATATTCGTGTCACACTATTCTTCTACTTTTATTATTATTATTATTATTATTATTATTATTATTATTATTATTATTATTATTATTATTACTATTGTTATATTATTACTATTATTATTACTATTTTAATATTCTATTATTATTAACACAATTGCCATTATAAATTACGAGCTGTGTGTGCTCCGAGAGGGACAGAAGTTGTAGGGTAGGAGTAGATATCTGTCCCATCCTTTTGGCTCTAAATATGTCAATAAACATTTCAAATCTCTCTCTCTCTCTCTCTCTCTCTCTCTCTCTCTCTCTCTCTCTCTCTCTCTCTCTCTCTCTCTCTATATATATATATATATAGAGAGAGAGAGAGAGAGAGAGAGAGAGAGAGAGAGAGAGAGAGAGAGAGAGAGAGAGAGAGAGAGAGAGAGAGAGAGAGAGAGATTATATACAGCAGACTTGCTGAGCACTGCGAGCGCAGTGGGTGGCTGTTCGTCGACAATTGGGACCTCTTCTTTGGCAACGACGCCCTCTACGCCCGTGACGGGATACACTTGACGTTCAAGGGTGTTGAGGCTCTCTCAGACTCCCTTGGGCGAGCACTTGGTACCCTGAGGGATTTTTTAGTATAGGCGAGGGGGGGAGGAGTAATGGGAGCAATGGGAGGAGTAATGGAAGAGGACATCTAGCTCATAATATAACCAGGCAGCTTAGAAGTAATTCTAGGGGAGTAACAGAGGACGGGCTAAGAATCTTCTATACTAACAGCAGGAGCCTCAGAAACAAGATAGACTTACTAAGGGGTGAAGCTTGTTCAGAAAATTTTGACTTAATAGCGATCACTGAGACATGGATAGACACTGCTAATAGAAATTTTAGATCAGAATTTGAAATAACGGGTTATCAGATGTTTCACAAAGACAGAAGGGGCAGAAAAGGAGGTGGAGTTGCGCTATATGATAAAAATTCACATAAATGTTTAGTTAAAAATTCAGTCAAAACTAACATGGATTCAGAATCAGTTTGGGTGGACGTTTACAAAGGGAAAGAAAAACTAACTCTAGAAGTTCTGTACAGGCCACCAAACCTAAACAGACAGAATATGAGTTTATTACTACAGGAGATTGGCAGGGCGAGTATGAGTAGAAATGTCTGCGTAATGGGGGACTTTAATTATTGGAATATAGACTGGGAAGACCTAGTGGGTGACCTGGAAGCCGAGGATTTTCTTGAAGCTATACAAAATAATTTCCTTAAGCAGGTAGTTACTGAGCCTACCAGAGGAGATAACATAGTATTAGACTTAGTCCTAACTAATAATGGGAACTTGCTACGTGAGTTGGAGGTGGGCGGAGAGTTAGGAACTAGTGACCACAGAACGGTTCGTTTTAGCTTAGACTGGGCGGTAACCCGCGAACCAAACCCAGTGTTAGTGCCAGATTTTAGAAGAGCAAACTACGAGGGGCTTCGAAGACATCTTGAAGGGGTAAACTGGGATAATTCAGGGATTCATGAAGGCCAGAACTGTGGATTGGAGATCCAGGAGAACCAGGTAGAAATGTCTTACAATAATTTCGTTAGAGTAATAGTAGAGTGGCAAGGACAGCATATACCATATATGGGTAGGCGGTGGCGTAGGTGGTAGCGTACTGGGCCCACATTCACCGCGTGATGGACGACGCGGGTTCGAATCCCCACGCTACCACTCGGATTTTTCAGTCACCGCCGAGAGTCACCGCCAGGTGGCTTAAAACTCCTGGACATGCACCCAAGAACCACCCATCAACCCGGACTCTAGAGGAAGCCGTCCAAGCAAGCGAGAACAGAGTTCCGGGGGGCAGCGGCAGCCAATGCAAGATGCTCGCCCAACAAACACCTCTAACCAGCCGAGGCCCCTGCTGGAAGAGCCCCACCACCTGGGAAGAAACCTTGGGCCCACCATCAGCCCCACCGGGAAGATGTCAATGCAAACCAAAAAATTAAAAAAATAAAAAAATACCACAGCGAACACTTAGAAAAGAAAACAATGACCCTAAGTGGATGACTTGTGGACTAAAACACGAGATTGGGTTAAAGAAGGGAATTTATCAGAAAATAAGGAATGGTGAAACACATCTCAGGGACCGGTATGTTGAACTATCTAGATTAGTGAAGAAAAAAAACAGGATAGCAAAAAGGAACAATGAGATCAAAGTAGCAAATGAGGCGAAAAGTAATCCTAAGGGGTTCTTTCAGATGTATAGAACAAAAACACGGGAGAAAATTGGACCGCTGAAAACAAACACAGGGGAGCCAGTAGAAAATTACGAAAATATGAGCACTTTGTTGAACGACTACTTCCTTTCAGTATTCACACAAGAGGATCGAACGACTATTCCGAAAAGGGTTCAGGTGAACGAGGGCGGGGATGGCGATAAATTGAGGGATATAATCATTACTAGGCAAGTAGTTCAGGATGAGATATATAAGCTTGAGAAGAACAAGTCACCAGGTCCTGACGGGATATTTCCGAGGGTATTAAAGGAATTAGGTGATGTACTCAGTGACCCACTAACCGACATCTTTAAGATGTCGGTAAATACTGGTTACGTGTCCAGCCTATGCAAAGTAGCTAATGTGACGCAGATTTTCAAAAAGGGGGACAGGTCAGCTGCTTCAAACTATCGCCCAATTAGCTTAACATCGGTTATAGGCAAGATGCTGGAGTCCATAATAGCCATGAACATTCGGGAGCATTTAGAGAAACATAGCATAATTCACGACTGGCAGCATGAGTTCACGAAAGGTAGGTCATGCCTCACCAATCTCTTATCCTTCTACAACAAAGTATTTGAGGCGGTAGACAGAGATGAAAATTATGATGTAATCTACATTGATTATAGCGAAGCGTTTGACAAAGTTCCTCACCAACGACTGTTGCTTAAATTACAGGCTCACGGAATAGAAGGTAAAGTTTTGAACTGGGTCAAGGCGTGGCTTAGCAATAGGAAGCAAAGAGTGCAAATCAATGGTAAAAGATCTGACTGGGGATGTGTTACGAGTGGGGTCCCACAAGGTTCGGTATTAGGTCCACTTTTGTTTATTATTTATATCAATGACTTAGATACAAGAATTAGTAGCAATGTCAGTAGGTTTGCAGATGATACCAAGATCGGTAGAGTAATTGAGTCGGATCAGGACGCTAGTATTCTCCTGGGTGAACTAAACAGATTGTATGACTGGGCGGATAAATGGCAGATGGAGTTCAATGTAGGGAAGTGCAGTATTCTGAGTGTAGGTAGGAACAACCCCTCTCATAACTATTGCTTAAATGACACTCTCATAAGCAGGTCTGGGTGCGAGAGGGAGTTAGGGGTCTTAGTGAGCTCCGATCTCCGTCCAAGGGCACATTGCATTCAAGCTAGAAATCGAACAAATAGGGTACTGGGATTTATATCAAGAAGCGTAAGCAACAGAAGCGCCGAAGGTTTCCTCAAACTATATTTAGCATTAGTTAGACCTCATCTTGATTATGCGGTTCAGTTCTGGTCACCTTACTATAGAATGGATATCAAAATATTAGAATCGGTGCAGAGAAGGATGACTAAGATGCTTCATGAGTTGAGAAACTTGCCATACGAGGAAAGACTCAAACAGTTAAACTTACATTCTCTAGAAAGGCGAATGGTGCGTGGAGACATGATCGAGGTTTATAAATGGATGAAGGGCTTTAATAAAGGAGATATTCATAAGGTTTTGTTGGTAAGAGAACAGGGTAGGACACGAAGCAATGGGTTTAAACTGGATAAATTCAGATTCAACAGGGACATTGGCAAAAATTGGTTTATTAACAGGGTGGTGGATGAGTGTAATAGGCTTAGGAGTCATGTGGTGAGTGCCAATACAATTATCACATTCAAAAATAGATTAGATAAATTCTTGGTCAGCGATATTAGGTGGGGTTAGATACACGGGAGCTTAGGTTCAAAGGAGCTGCCTTGTACAGGCCTACCGGCCTCTTGCAGACTCCTATGTTCTTATGTTCTTATGTTCTTATATATACAGATCCTCGGTCTATCCCTAACTCAAAATCTCAATTGGAAACTTCATATCTCATCTCTCGCTAAATCAGCTTCCTCGATGCTGGGCGTTCTGTATCGTCTCCGCCAGTTCTTCTCCCCTGCACAATTGCTATCCATATACAGAGGCCTTGTCCGCTCTCGTATGGAGTAACACGTGTGGGGGGGCTCCACTCACACAACTCTTCTGGACAGAGGGAGTCTAAGGTTCTTCGTCTCATTAGCTCTCCTCCTCCTACTGATAGTCTTCTACCTCTTAAATTCCGTCGCGATGTTGCCTCTCTTTCTATCTTCTATCGATATTTCCACGCTGACTGCTCTTCTGAACTTGGTAAATGCATGCCTCCTCCTCTCCCTCGGCCCCGCTGCACACGACTTTCTACTCATGCTCATCCCTATACTGTCCAAACCGCTTATGCAAGAGTTAACCAGCATCTTCATTCTTTCATCCCTCACGCTGGTAAACTCTGGAACAATCTTCCTTCATCTGTATTTCCTCCTGCCTACGACTTGAACTCTTTCAAGAGGAGGGAATCTGGACACCTCTCCTCCCGAAATTGACCTCTTTCGGACACCTTTTTTGATTCTTTTTTTTAGGAGCAGCGAGTAGTGGTCTTTATTTTTTATTATTGTTTCCTTTTTTTGTGCCATTGAGCTGGGCCTGTGCTTTCAGTCCCTCTTCGCTGATTACTTCCTTCACTTTTCCCCATAATTTTTATCAACTAAACTTATTCCCTCTCCTTCAATCATGCCTTCCCTGCTCTCTCTCTCTCTCTAACCTCTCTGCCTCCTTCCCCTTCATCCACCTGTCCTTTCCTATTTCCCTCGTTCACTTTCCTATTCTCCTTCGGATTTTTCTTTCCTCTTCTTCCTCTTTCCTCATCTCCTGCTATCTTATTTTTCCCTCTCCTCCTCTTTCCCTCTACTTCCTTGCTTCCCTTATCTTAATTTTCTTGAAATCCCCACGTATGGTCTCCTTTCTTTCCTATTCACCAAACCTTTTCCTTGTCTCAGTCCTTCCCTTCCTACTCTGTACAAGAACATAAGGACACAAAGGACACAAAGAACACAAGGGAAAAACAAACAGCAGACCTGCTGGTCCTTACGAGGTTGTTTGTGACAAGCAACACTAACTATCTAATCAAAGGTGGAAGATGAAGGACAGCAAAGGCGAAGGCTCCTCTCCACCCCCCCCCCCCCCCATCCCTCCAGCCAAAGCTGGCAGGAAAAGAAAAAGAACCATGCAGCATGGAAAAACTACATGGAAATTATGTAGGAAAGAGGAAAGAACTACCATTACTGGTACCACTAACCGGGCGATAAAAGCGGACAAGGACACCAGTATTCGAAAGAACTTAACCTTATTACGACAATGAGTAATATCTTAGTTGCTGGTTGGATTCAAAATACTTGTCTAATCTATTATTAAAAACCGTAAATATTGTACTATCAACGACATCACAGGGTAGAGAGTTCCAAACATTAACAACTCGATTGAAGAAAAAGTGTTTGGCTTCGTGCGACGAGAATCTTTTACCACTTATCTTCAAATTGTGATTTCTTCTTGTTCTATTTGATCGATCAATTGTAAAGTAATCTTCCGCATTAATATCATTGAATCCTTTAAACACTTTAAACACTTCTATTAGATCGCCTCGCATTCTTCCATTTGATAGGCTGAATAAATCTACTTCTTTAAGCCTTTGTTTATATGATAAATTTTTCAACCTAGGAATCATCTTTGTTACTCTTCGTTGAACCCGTTCCAACTTTTCTATGTCTTTTCTGTTATAGGGGGACCAAAACTGTACACAGTACTCTAGATGGGGTCGAACCAACGAATTATACAGTTTTAATATTACTTTTTCCGATTTATTATTAAAGACTCGTCCGATGAAGCCAACCAATTTGTTTGCAGTTTTAACAACCTCTGAACAATGCTGACCGGGCTTTAAATCGCTTGATATAGTGATTCCAAGATCCTTTTCTTTACTTACTGCAGAAAGTTGTTGGCCATTCATTACATATCGAACGCGATAGTTACTTTTTCCGATGTGCAACACTTTACATATGTCAACGTTAAATTTTATTTGCCATTGATTGGCCCAACGTGAAAGTCGATCTAGATCTGATTGTAAAGCTTCTTCGTCGAGTGTCGCAGCTACTTTACTAGCAATTTTTGTAACAGCAAATTTTGATACTTTGCAAGTGAGCCCATCATCGATATCATTAACTTAAGAAGAGCATGGGGCTAAGCACTGATCCAAGCTTGAGGTACGCCGCTTCTGACATCGAGCCAGTTCGATGTAACACCGTTTAGAACTATTCTCTGTTTCCGCTCAGAGAGCAAGTCCACAAGCCAATTGTGAATGTTACCCGAGATACCGTGCGCCAATAGTTTGCCGAGCAATCGTTGGTGGGGGACCTTATCAAATGCCTTTTGAAAATCCAGATATATGATACCTACTGATCTGCTTTCATCGAACACCTAAAAAATATAATGAAACAAAATCAAGTAAGTTAGTTAAACACGAACATTTACTACGGAAGCGATGTTGCGAATTATTTATAATATTATTTTCTTCGAAGAATTTCACCATATTGTCGCGAATGATAGTCTCCATTAACTTACAAACAATCGATGTCAGGCTAATTGGTCGATAGTTTCCTGGATGAGACTTGTCCCCCTTTTTGAAAATTGGTGTGACATTTGCTAGTTTCCAATCCGACAGAACTTTTCCAGGTGTTAAAGATTTATTGAACATAATGGGCAGCGGTTTACAAATTTGATGTTTGATTTCTTTTAAGACCCTAGGGGTAATTTTGTCTGGACCAGGAGCTTTGCTTACTTCAATCTTTTCAATTGTGTAAAATGTCACTTTCTACGGTGAGCACGCCACTTAACACCTTTTCGGTCCTTCTAACCTTCGGCGGTTGTGGTGATAAACAATCTTCGTCGGTAAATACGGATGCGAAAAAGTTATTTAGGATTGTAGCCATTTCATTTTCATCGTTCGTGTGGTTACCATTATCATTAGCAAGCTGTCCGATACCAAATGTGAGTGACTTTTTTATTATTTACATAGCTAAAAAATTCTTTAGGATTAGATTTACTTGTTTCCGCTATATATTCTTCAAGATTTTTCTTGCTTCGTTTTATTAATTTCTTGATTTCGCGGCGAATTCTGTCCAACTCTAGTTTGTCAGCCTCACTCTGAGTTGATATGTATCTACTGTATACGCGTTTTTTAAGAGATAGGCTATTTTGAATTTCGTTATTCCACCATTTGGGTTTCTTCTTAAAAGCTGAATGTCTGTTACGACAGGGTACGCATATGCTTTTGGCATTGATCAATATTGTGGTGAAGACCCCCCAAAATTTATCAATATCTGTTTCCGCCGTGATTTCAGTCCAGTCAGAAATATTTAGAATTGATCGGAGTCTTATGAAATTCGCTCTCTGATAATCAGGCACCTTTTCTTTACTAGGAGTTACTTTACTTTCTTTCATATTGATGATGAATGTGATTGATCGGTGATCGCTAGAACTAAAAATTGGACCAACATTTACTTCTTAAACTAGATCAGCTGTCGTTGAAAAGATAAGGTCAAGTATATTATTTTCCCGAGTCGGTTCTTAAACGCGTTGATGTAAATCACTGTCTTGTAAATTTGTGTACAGGTCGAACCCTGTATGACAGTTCAACGGTTCACCCCATCTTTTCACTGGCAAGAAGTCCCCAACAATTACTGCCTCGCAATTGCTACTTGTTTCTAATAATAATTCACTTAATGCGTGGTCGATATCAAGAGTGCCCTGGCGGTCTGTAGATAAGTCCAGTTACTATTTTACGAGATTCATTTTTAATTACAATGAAGACCGTGTCTACATTGATCATAATATGTGTTTTCACGGATACTGGATGGAGATAGTTGTGGATATAAAAGATAACGCCTCCACCCCGTCTGTTCTCTCTTTCATGACTAAAGATGGTATAACCCGGTAATCTATATTCCGCAATGAAATCTCTATTTGAAGTGTATATCCAAGATTCTGTGACTCCGATTATGTGATAATGATTTGTAGCTGCGAGGACTTCTAAGTCTTCAGATTTGTTACGTAGGCTACGAGCGTTTATATAGCAAGCTTTAATGTGATTGAGTCGGGGGTTTCGCGGGTTGAGTGCCCCCTTACGGTGGAGCTGCTGGTCTTCTCGCCTCCACGTTTTTTGGCTTTCGAAGAGTCACTCGGTCACAGGGCAGCCTCCCGAAACGGGCTGCTCCAACAGGGTTTAAGTGGATGCCATCAGCAAGGAATAAGTCTGAATCGTAGTAAAAACTGTTCCACAAGTTAACAAACTGGACGTTTTCTTGTGAGCAAATGGACATAAGTCTGTTGTTTGTGCTGAAGGCCTTACTGTAAAAGCTAGTTTCGGCATCGACCCTCGGGAGGATTCCTGAGATTATGATGTTCCTTGCTTCCGTTTTACGTTGATACTGCTTGATCATGCGGCGGTATTTCTCAAGCAGTTCATCAGAACGGGGTTGTCTTTACGTCATTTGTCCCCGCATGTATGACAGAGGGTGTTTCGGTCGGCATTTCTCGTGACATCATCGCACGCTGTGGTGATGTCGTCCAGTCTGGCACCTGGATAGCAGTAATGTTTTCTGCGGCCGTTTGATGAACGACCACAGAACTCAACCAGCTGGCCACGCACCATGGAGTCCCCAACTAGGCGAGTCTCAAACTCATCCTCCATGGTGTCTGCCAGCACCTGGAACCTATTGAAGGTAGTGGGGGTCAGTAAATCCTTGGTTGCCTGCTTCAGTTTGGCTCCATTCCTTACAGGTAAGAACCCGACATCCTGTAAAGCAGGAAGAGAAGCGTTAAGTGAGGCAGGCTGGAAGTTGTCTTGTGAGGCAGGCTGGGAGTTAGCCTGTGAAGCAGGCTGGGGGTTAGCCTGTGAGGCAGGCTGGGGGTCAGCCTGTGAGGCAGGCTGGCGGTTGTCCTGTGAGGCAGGCTGGGGGTTAGCCTGTGAGGCAGGCTGGGGGTTAGCCTGTGAGGCAGGCTGGGGGTTAGCCTGTGAGGCAGGCTGGGGGTTAGCCTGTGAGGCAGGCTGGGGGTTAGCCTGTGAGGCAGGTAACACGTCCTCCCGTGAAGCAGGAGATTCGTCTGGAGAGGGCACAGTCTCGGTGGAGGGCCTCTCCACCATCGATGGTGGAGTCACTGCCACATTACTTGCAACAAATTCCTGAAGGGCTTCGAATTTCTTTTCAAGATCATTATGTTTGACTTTCCATTCAGTCACAGCCGTCTGAAGTTGTAATCTTTGAACGCAGAGGCGGCAAGTTCTACTCAGCTGGAAATACTGAGCTGCAAATCGTCCGGGACAGACGTCACACTTAAGGTTCGAAGGCATTGTAAGAAATTCAAGCGAGATAACAGTTTGGGCAAATATTAAAAGCGCTTTCGAAATAACTTAAAGTGTGACCATAAATTGAATTGGATAAAAATTGTGCATGGAAAGTAGATACTGCTGTGTTAGATGTCTCCAACACTGGGAGTTCGCTCCCACAGGGCCTTGAAAATGCCTCAAAGACCAATCGCTTGTCCTGAGCCTTGGTGACGAGAGAGACTTTCACAACCCGGCGCTTTTCAGCTATTGTCCTCGAAGTTTTGTCCCATAGAACGGGGCCGGCGTAGTCACTCAGAGCAGAGCTGGCAAGGGAGGAGAGTAATCAGCAATTCGTTCCCACTTTCCGAAATGTCTAACCCAACTCTGCGACCCTTTCGAGGATTGGCCAACGGCACCTGTCACCAGGTGTTCTCCACCAACTCTAGAGAGTATCAGACGCCCTTCCTGAGAGACCAAAAAGATGAAATATTCCTTGAGTATAAGAAAAACCCTCAGAAACTCCACCTAGAAGCTGGGAGGTACAACCTCAAATAGCCCACGGAAGACATCTCTTTCAGGAGAAAACAAGAACCAGCTGTTATGCAGAATAGGGATGGGAGTACCGTCGATAGGGGGAAGGGACGGGGAGCTCACACCGACAACTGGTTCCCAGGGAGGCTTTTTAGTGTAGAGGTCGCCACACTCCTCTACACCGCAGGCCTAAATAATTAGGCACGGTCCAGCTGACTAGGACCCTGGAACTCCAGCTATTGTCTCATAAAGAGAGCCTCTGCCTGCAGTCCAATCCACCACTGCTGCTGCCCAGAGGGTTCACCGTGACCCTGGCACGGGAGACAGATCAGGTATTACACCTTGTCCAAGGGTGACCTGAGACTATGCAGGGCAGGGGCGTCTAGTTCCCTGAGGTAAAAACACTTCACCCGCGTATTGCTGGATTCACACATTCACGATTTGTGGTCCACGATGACCTCCCGGAGAGCAGGTGGTTAAACCGTGACCTCTGGCCACCATCTGACCGCCGGATTACCCCTGTGGCGGCTGTACAACGGTGTACAAGGTTAGTACGCCGGAACGCGAACGACGTTCCCGGACCATTCGCGACCCCACCCCGTAGCCCTCCCGACCCACTTACGGCGGCCACGGAAAATGACAGTGTATCACCAAGGTTACAGCCGGTAACCCACGACCCACCCACGACGACCACAATGAAGTTACAGACTTCCCTTGGTGCCTTCCCGGTATTTCACGGACATCAGCGCCTAACCGTTGTAGCATCTTGGCATTTCTGCGAATGTATAAAAAGGGGGCGTTGCCTGGAACTGGTACCAGTCCACAAGTGTCCCTCGTGAACGCAACAACATGGAAGAGAGCGACCTAGCCAAACTGAGGATATTGATGCTGCACAAGCACAACATGGAGTGTCTCGCCATAGAGAAAACTATACTGGAACTGATACAGCTGACAAAAAAGAAGTCGAAAAAGAAGAGGATTTGGGTGAAGCCCTACCTGACGAGACGGCCTATCTTGAGTCATATGTCACACTCATGAAAGGACTGGCAGAGGAAGATCCAGAGCTGTACAAAAACTTCCTCAGCATTGATGAAGACCTGTTCAACGAGATTGTTGCACGTGTTGGCCCACACATTGAGAAGCAGACAACATTCTGGAGATCGCCCATTGAGCCAAGACTACGTATTGCGATCACACTTCGTTTCTCAGCAACAGGTGATTCCTACAAAAGCCTTTCGTATTTCTTCCGCGTTGCTGTGAACACTTCACCATATTGTGTCAGAAACCTGTGAAGCTATTGTGGCAGTGTATGGAGAGGGGGTGATGCAATTCCCTACGTGCACTGCCCAATAGAAAGAAGTTGCAGATGCCTTTTCTTCTCGCTGGAACTTTGAACACACACTCGGGGCTCTGGATGGCAAACACATACGGATCAGGTGTCCCGACTTATCCGGGTCGCACTACTTCAACTACAAAAATATTACTCTGTTGTCCTCTTGGCACTTGTGGACGCAGACTACAAGTTCCTATGTGTTGATGTTGGTGCCACTGGATCAGCTTCAGATGCAGGTGTGTTCTCCAACTCCCATTTCAGGACTAAGCTAGAAACCAACAAAGCTAACTTGCCAGATGCTGAACTTTTGCCTGGTGCTGACGGTGCCCCAGTCCCCTACTTTTTTGTTGGGGATGATTTCTTCCCCATACGAGAATGGATGCAGAAGCCATACCAACAACGAGGACTGACTAATGAACAGAGGATATACAACTACAGGCTGAGTAAGCGCGTCGTGTGGTGGAGAATGCGTTTGGAATACTAGCTAACAGGTTCCGTGTGTTCTTCAGTCCAATTGCCTTGCAACCCAAGAACATTGAACCAGTGATTCGTGCACCCTGTCTGTTGCATAACCTGTTACGAGTGAGACGACCTAATCAAGTGCGCAACGAGCCAGATACAGAGAACCCAGTAACCCATAAAGTGACACCTTGGGAATGGAGGAAAGATACGCCCATACCGAATCTGCCACCGCTTCCACCTGGCAACCATAGCACACAAACAGTCAAGAATGTCAGGAACTACCTCACGGCGTACTACAATTCACCGGCAGGAAGTGTGGCCTGACAGCAAAATATAATCTAGGGAAGTTATGTTTCTGTCAGTATTCATATTCTGTCATAATGTATGTTATCCTTTCATGATTACCTTCACTTTATTATAACAGTTTCTTCATTTACTCTCGCTTGGTTTGATAATTAAGAGGAATTTCTCGCCCCACATGAACCCATGAAAATATAAAGATAAAAAATAAAGATTGTTGCCTCAAGCTTGTGTTTATTTTGGGGGCATGTTCCTTTTCAGTAGGTTATAAGTAGGGGTATACTACATGACAAGTAGGTTAGGTAGAGTAGGAGCTGGGGAGGGAACTGAAGTAAATATATAACACATGCACGGAGGCGTCAGAGCGCTGGGTCATGGTG